>NC_069008.1:3685439-3686096 GCF_001194135.2 Octopus bimaculoides
CATACTTAAACACATAATACACAAACAAAACATATTGAACTGTATATACATATAACACACACACACACACACACACACACATGCAGTGGAGCGCTAACAGTAGCGTGATCATTGCCAGAGCAGCTGTCTGGCTTCCGCGCCGGTGGCACGTAAATAGCACCATTTGAGCGTGATCATGACCAGCGTCGCCTTACTGGCACTTGTGTCGGTGGCATGTAAAAAAAACATTCAAGCGAAGTCGTTGCCAGTACCTCTGGACTGGCCCTCGTGCCGGTGGCACATAAAAACATCCACTACACTCTGGGAGTGGTTGGCATTAGGAAGGGCATCCAGCTGTAGAAACTCTGCCAGATCAGATTGGAGCCTGGTGCAGCCATCTGGTTTCACCAGTCTTCAGTCAAACCGTCCAACCCATGCTAGCATGGAAAGCAGACGTTAAACGATGATGATGAGGATGAGGATGATATACGTGTGTGTGTGTGTGTGTGTGTGTGTTTATGTTGTATATTCAGCTGTAGAACCTCTGCCAAATCAAATTGGAGCCTGGTGCAGCCTTCTGGTTTCACCAGTCCTCAATCAAACCGTCCAACCCATGCTAGCATGGAAAGCAGACGTTAAATGATGATGATGATGATGATATACGTGTGTGTAGGTGTT
>NC_069008.1:3689038-3690189 GCF_001194135.2 Octopus bimaculoides
TATATATATATATGCATACAAACATCTGTGTATATACAGATACACAGGCATTATTATTATCATTGTAATTATTATTATTATTATTATTATTATTATTATTATTATTATTACCATTATTATTATTATCATTAATGATAAGAGTAATAATAATAATACCATAAAAGTCATTGTTATCAATGTTTAATAATTTATTTCCTTAGCGCTCTGACTTGATGGGTGTTTTTGGTGACACAACTGAAGACTCCGAAATCCGAATCAGTACTTACATTGCTCTGATGAGGTGCCCCAGCGACATGATTGTTGATCGAATCCGACTCATGTTAGAGAGAGAAAAATCAAACCAAGTCGGATCTTTTGTGTGGTCGCATCTGACGAACCTGATGGAAACATCGGATCCACACCGACAGGACATAAGGTCAATCCTCGAGGATGAGAAGCTGAAGAAGGAGTTTAATCTTGACAACCGCAAATTTTCTAGAAACTACGAGAAGTCCGTCTACTTTGAAACCTTGAATGCTGGAGCCGCAGTCGAGAGCAATGTCATCTTCTCTGAAAAGTCATTTGTTCCCCGTTCTGCTAACCTCAACTTAACCATTGATCTCTTTGGACATGCCATCAACGTTTTAGAATTTGGTGGACGTGTTGAAAACGCGGATTCATTGCTTGAGAAATTATTCTCTCAATACGCCATGACAAAACGTCCAATGAAAGCAGTAAGTAGTGACTAAGTTTTACACATAATCTTGTGTAGTTTTTGTCTATTTATCTATCGGTTTCACATATATTTCTGTGTGTATCTCTTTCTCTGTATACATCCGTCCGCTAGCCACTAAAGCTTTATTTTATTCTCTCTCTCTTTATCTTTTCATGTTCTTTTCTGTTGAAGAGCATAAGCTCAAAACATAAAAGGCTTTCTCACCTTCCCAAGCGTTAAACTAAAACACCTGTTTGTTGTTCACTTACCTGTCTTTGTCTTTTGTTTTTTTGCAAATTCCAACTATATATATATACAGCCAATGAGAATGCATCATAGCTCTTAGTTCTACCATTTGAAACTCTGAGTACTATTATGATATCTTAGTGATTGTCCTAAACTATACATCTATCTCTCTCTCTCTCTCTCTCTCTCTCTCTCTCTCTCTCTCTCTCTC
>NC_069008.1:3690488-3690709 GCF_001194135.2 Octopus bimaculoides
TATATATATGTATGTATATATATATATATGTACGTATATATATGATATATATATGTATGTACGTATATATATGATATATACATATATGTATGTACGTATATATATGATATATATATATATGTATGTACGTATATATATGATATATATATATATGTGTGTATGTATATATATATATATATATATATATATATATATATATATATATATATATATATATATAT
>NC_069008.1:3692553-3694790 GCF_001194135.2 Octopus bimaculoides
TATATATATATATATATATATTCCCTTCACTCATTTATTACTGTTATTTTATTATCTTAATGCCTGTCCATTCTCCAGAAATCTTTTGTCACACATCTGTGACCTCTTCGGTGACACTTTTCGTTTCCATGTGTGTTCTTGCTCCATTTGCCCCATTCTCAGAGAATGGAGTAATTGGAGCAAGTTGTGTTTATTTGGCAAAAAAAGAAAAATAATAATAATAAATAAAATGACTATTCCAAAATACAACAATATTTGTTTCAACACATGATTTTACATCAGGAATCCGGCAAAATAAATTGATAAATATATGTATTTATGTTATCCATTCCCTCAACACAACACAACTTTTATAATCTTCTTCAGTTTTGTTTTGCTGGGTTTTTTTTGTTTTATTTTGTGTGTTTTTCTTTTGTTTATTTTTTTTTTTTAAATCTGATTTTATTTATGCTAACTTCTATATTTCCTCCTCACTCTGCTACCAATAGTGCAGAGTTCCAGGTCAGAAGCCTCATGGCTGTGACTGCTCCCTTCACTAAGATTGGCTTGAAAATGCTGACCACTGCCCACACCTCAAATGATGTCCAACTTAAAAAGGAAGGAGAAAAAATAAACATAAAACTACCAAAGAAGTTAGAATTCCTTAACATAAAGTAAGTGGCCAACACCTCACAAATAACTTACCATACACCTATATGCCCTTTCCTATCTCTATCTCTGCCTCTCATTTCTCTATATCTGTCTTTCTTCTGTGGTTTTTATCCCCAGAAATATCGGTCTCATTTGCAGAACCACCAAGTTACGTGGACGTAAACACCCTAGCATCGGTTGTCAAGCATTGTTGGGGCGGAGAAACACAGACACGCTAACATATACACACACACATACATACATATATATATATATATATATATATATGCGACAGGCTTCTTTCAGTTTCCATCTACCAAATCCATTCACAAGGCCTTGCTCGGCCTGATGCTATAGTAGAAGACACTTGCCCAAGGTGCCATGCAGTGGGACTGAACCCGGAACCATGTAGTTCGTAAGCAAGCTACTTACCACACAGCCACTCCATTGTCCATCGCAGTTGAGTTGCTGGATGCAGCAGGAAAGAGTGAGAGAAAGTTGTGGCAAAAGAGCCGTGCGGAGCTTAGGTGTTTCACTCCTAAACACACACATCACCTGGTCTGAGGTTCGAACCCATGTGTAGTCCTCTCTGAATTTCTGGGTTTTTTTGATTTCTAATTCAAGAATTTTGAAATGTATACATAAATGATGATACCTCCATCTTCACAGTTGGTTGCCATTTCTTTGTGCTTCCTCACTGTTAGCGAGGAAGCACATATATACATATATACATATAGATATACAGACAAAATCACATTGATACTCATGCGCACACAAGCTTACATATGTATGTAACTGTATGTCTACGTATCTTTATGCATTCAGGACTGAGTTCTCCACAGTCCACGATAGGAAGACGAAGGTGCAACCGTTAATTACTGATGATGTCCACCGAATAAACTTCTGTTCCGGAGAAAGTCTGAAGGTCTTAACTGGATTGAGATTCTGCCAGGACATTCAATATGTCAATGCTTCAAGTCACAAAAATGCACCATATTTCCCCTTCACTGGACCCATGAAATTTAACTGGTATATGAAGAATGAAGATGCACCAAATGATTATGTGATAGAAGCTTACTCTGCTGTGAGTAATTTATCTTTTTTAATTTGATCGTTTATATATTTGCTTTGTTATTTAATTTTTTTTTTTTTCAGTTTTTATGATTCTGGGTTCTTATGCTTTCAACATATATACATTCTTTTATTCTTTTATTCTTTTATTCTTTTACTTGTTTCAGTCATTTGACTGCGGCCCATACTGGAGCACCGCATCTAGTCGTTCAAATCACCCCCCACTGGACTTATCCTTTGTAAACCTAGTACTTATTCCATCGGTTCACTTTTGCCAAACCGCTTAGTTTACAGGGATGTAAACACATCGGCATCGGTTGTCAAGCGATGGTGGGGAGGGGGGACAAACACAGACACACACGCACACACAAATATATATATGTATGTGTATGTATATGTATGTGTAAGTGAAGGTAGTTGGCCTCCACTTATATACACACACACACACACACACACACACACATGCATAAATATATATATAACTATATGCTTCACACACACACACACACACACACACATCTATAGATATTTGTTTC
>NC_069008.1:3694859-3695768 GCF_001194135.2 Octopus bimaculoides
ATGTTCGTTTGTCCATAGACACTCCAGGCTCAAAGACCCGCAGGAAAACCGCATTCGAGAAGAAGGGCGACAAGGTTTCCTTTTATACCCCATATCGGAATATAAAGGCAGAAGGTCTGTATAATTTCTGTTATTGTTAGCTGTGTGTGTGTGTGTGTGTGTGTGGAGGTATTTAATGAATCAGCTGATTGTGTACCAAACCACACAATAAGAGGCCATCAGTTGGTACATCATAATCACTGCCACCATGTTTGGGTAAATGCCATGGCGCTTCTGTGGGGCAACCAGATGACAGACTAACTAGAATGCTGGACTAAGTAATTTGTGCTGTTTAGGTTCAAGTCTTTGCATTCTGAGTTCGAATCTTACCGAGGTCTGCTTCAACTTTCATTCTACTGGGGACGATAAGACAGAATACCAGTCAAGTACTGGTTTTGATGGTATTAACCTCAAAATTGCTGTCGTTGAGCCTTGATCAGAAACCATTATTACTGTTGTTGTTGTGAAGGCAGGGTCAACTTTGCATTTCATACTTCCGGGGGCGATAAATTAAGTACCAGTGAAATACTGAGGTTGACATTATTGACTAGTCCCATCCCCGCAAATTTCAGGCCTTGTGCCTATGGGAGAAAGGATTGTTGTTGTTGTTGTTATTATTATTATTATTATTATTATTATTCAGTAGTTTGATTTTTATAACGTGCTTTCACTTCACTACCGAGCGCAGCTCTGTGCGCCTTGGGTATGTGCTGTGGTTTGCTGTGGTGCTCTTATGGTTACTCTATTGAAAGTGTTTTGCATAGGATGTGTGCAGTACCCAGTAGTGCAATTTTCTGTATGTTATATATATTTGTAAGTCCTGGTGTTTTTGTTATTTATTTGTCTGAATATTTTTTTATCATTATTTAT
>NC_069008.1:3698160-3700370 GCF_001194135.2 Octopus bimaculoides
TATATACATAAATATGTATGTATATATGTATGTGTGTGTGTGTGTGTATATATATATATTTATATATACACACACATATATATGTACATATATACACGCATACATATATGGGAAAAGGTGAAGGTTGGTGGCAAGAACATCCTTGGACTGTAGAAAACTTTCCACAGAAATAGTGCTGCACATATTTACAAGTATGCATATATACATACCTACGTACATACAAACAGACACACACACATATCCTTTAGTTCTAACCTTATCTCATATATATCTGTAGATAGATAGATAGATAGATAGATAGATAGACAGCTATAATATCTCGTCTCATATGTAACTCTCCTCTCACCTTCTTTTTCTTGCAGTTTCCGGTCAAAACCTTTTTAAAGGCATGGGAGTCACATGTGTTCTGAAGGCAGCCAAAAAAGAATACTCTGTCATTGGACGGATTAGCAAATTTCCCAAGAAGATTGGTTTCAAATACTCTCCTTCCATACTTGTGAAAGAAAATAACATAGTCAAACTTGATGCACAATCGGAATTGAACTATGACGGAAAGAGCAAAGTAGTGGGGATGTTTAAGCTTGATAAAATCCTTGCAAATCCGATTCATACCTCTTGTAAGTAATTCATGGGTATTCCGGGTAGATAGAACTTTAGATTTTCAGGTGTTGGGTAGATTTGTAGGTAAATTTTCTTGCACTGAGTGGGTGCCACACAATTTCCCTACATCAATTTGTTTTGAAATAAGAAAAGCGTCCAAACAATACTAATACTCTTTATTGTTTATGTACAATGTGTACAAGTTAGTCAATCTTCAACAGAACGTTACGCACACAACATTCTTCCGTTTGGCACAAACCCTGGTACATTCAAAATAGACTTCTATCACGAACATATAACAAATGTTCATTAGGACAGTCAACAACAATTGAAATATATATCTTGAAACATCTCGAATTTATGAATTGACAACCAAAACCAGCAAAACTAGAGTTGATCAAACACCTGTGAGAATCAATCTCACAGAAACTCCAGCAGCAAACGGAGCTGGTCAAATCCCATGCGTCTGGGACAAGAGCATAGGCGAACTCTAGTAAAAACACGTCTGCACGGTTCAGTGGCTGCATCTTAAGTCCCAGATGCTAGCGAGGAATGCGATGAAATTTTTTCCTGCCAGTTTTCAGCACATGCTCTTGAGGGAACTTCTGTAGGCCTTCCAGAAGATTCCGACCCGCGCATGCCTGCTGAAAACTCTCAAAAATGACTTCACTACAGATTTTACAGGTATCTGGATAGATGGGAAACTGGCTTTTCGTAGAATATTATATTTCTTCTTAACTTTCTTTTTGTATGCATTCATCTTTTAGAGATGCTTTCTTTGTTCACTTTAAATTCAGCCCGTTTTGGATTGCCTTGGTAACGTTTTGTTAGCATATATTTTCAGATATATTAATTTGACTGCTATCTTATACCTTTACGTGTCTCTAACGATGCAGGTACAATAGAAACAATCATCAATAATGGATGTATTAAGGCAGTGAGATGGCAGAAACGTTAGCACACCAGGCAAAATGCTTGGCGGTATTTCATCTGACACTACGTTCTGAGTTCAAATTCCGCCGAGGTCAACTTTGCTTTTCATCCTTTTGGGATCGATAAAATAAGTACCAGTTACACACTTGGGTTGATATAATCGGCTTAATCCATTTGTCTGTCCTTGTTTGTCCCCTCTGTGTTTAGTCCCTTGTGGGCAGTAAAGAAATAAGAAACGTCAGCACACCGGGCGAAATGCTTAGCGGTATTTCGTCTGTCTTTACGTTCTGAGTTCAAATTCCGCCGAGGTCGACTTTGCCTTTCATCCTTTCAGGGTGGATAAATTAAGTACTAGTTGCGTACTGGGGTCGATCTAATCGACTATCGCCCTCCCTAAAAATTTCAGGCCTTGTGCCTACAGTAGAAAAGAATAATGGATACTCTTTACTCTTTTACTCTTTTACTTGTTTCAGTCATTTGACTGCGGCTATGCTGGAGCACCGCCTTTAGTCGAGAAAATCGACCCCAGGACTTATTCTTTGTAAGCTTAGTATTTATTCTATCGGACTCTTTTGCCGAATTGCTAAGTTACGGGGACGTAAACACACCAGCATTGATTGTCAAGCAATGTTGGGGGGACAAACACTAACACACACATATATATATATATATATATA
>NC_069008.1:3700380-3701697 GCF_001194135.2 Octopus bimaculoides
GAATCATGTGGTTGGTAAGCAAGCTACTTACCACACAGCCACTCCTCATCAATTAAAGATGAGATTTTCTTTGTTCTTATTCTTGTTATTCTCTGAATTTTTTGAAATTCTTCTAAGTGCTATTTGGATTTACTTGTCATACATGAAGAATTACCTTGGATGTTAATTCTATTTGAATTTATTAGTAACCAATTGTTTGATACAGTCAACCAAATTCATTTAACATGTTCCTGTGTTGGTAATTATACCTGTCCTAAACAAAATGGCATTACTTTTTGACTCGCCCTCTTATTAATATATTTGTGATTGACTGACTTATACTCTACTCTCCATCTTTGTATCAATTTCTTCTTCTTCCTCTCTTCACACACCATACAGTTATAGCAGCTCTAAACACTGGCAAAAACAAGAACAAACAACTCTTCAAATTGACTGCAAAAACGAAATGCATCATCTCCAAGATTAACATTGAGGTTGAAAAAAGAAATGCTGGTATATTGAGCCGTATGCTTGTGTCTTATGCATCTCCGTCCTGTAAACCCAAATGGAGTGAACAATTTCTTCTCACCACAAAGGCACGAGTTGTCAAAAGCAAAAATGCTAAAATCTACTATGGAAGTGCGTAAGTAACCATTTCTTGCTATCTACCTGTCTATTTATCGATCTATGAAACAAAGCTGGCCTCAGTGTTAGTTCAAATGAGAATGTAAAGAGATGGAAGAAATACCGCAAGACATTTTGTCCACTGCTCTAAACTCTGCCAACTTGTCACTTTTATGTAATAATAATAATAATAGTTCTTTCTGCTAAAAGCACAAGGCTTGAAATCTGGGGGAGGGGAGAAATTGATTACATGGACCCCAGTGTTTCACTGGTACTTAATTTATCGACCCCGAGGGGATGAAAGGCAAAGTCAGCTTCAGTGGGATTTGAACTCAGAATGTGAAGATGGACGAAACACCACTAGGCATTTTGCCCGGCATGCTAATGATTCTGACTATTCTCCACCATGATAATAATAATGGGTTCAAATTTTGGCACAAGACCTGCAAGTTCAGGGCAAGGTGGGTAAGTCAATTACATCAGCCCCAGCGTTGAACTGGTACTTATTTAATCGACCCCCCCCCCCACCAAAAGGATGGCAGGCAAAGGACCTCAGTGGAATTTGAACTCAGAACATAACGGCAGATGAAATATCACAAAGCATTTCTCCCAGCATACTAACAATTCTGCCTGCTCGTTAATAATACTAATGGTGAGGATATTGTTGTTATTAATGTTATTATTATATTTATTATTATTATTATTATTATTATT
>NC_069008.1:3701774-3710002 GCF_001194135.2 Octopus bimaculoides
GGGGTAAAATATACAAAGCCCAGTATACCCATCATGACCACCCGTCTGATAAGGGTACACCAGGCACGTGCATCACAACCATACGTGCGCGACATAGTGGTCTCATATCAAGATAAACAGCGCATGACCTTGTAGATGGGGCCCAGTTAGAATTTTCTCCAGGTCGAGTAGCCCATCCCGCTCAAAAGGTCCCTGAATAAGGTTTGTTTAAGGATGTTGAGCAAAACACCCATGTTTCCAAAGGTGAATTATTCAAACCCCAAAGAATTCCTCTCAACACATGGCTATGATGCTCCCCCACTATTTGAGAGATGCACATATCGTCAGCCACCAAGGGACATGCTCAACTGGTTAAGGTCAAACAACTGACAAGCAAATCTGTGGTATTGAGCTAAGATCAAAAACCATGAGAACCATTGTCTGGTACTGCATCCAGGCATTTACTATTATTATTATTATTATTATTATTATTGGTTCTCAAAGCGGAAGGATGTGTCTTCAGAAGCTGAGTTTTTGTCTAATTTTCATTGAAAATTTTATTTTATCTGTTAATATTTTTGGATATTTCAGTAGCCAAGCTGACTGGGGCCCTTGCTGAGCTAAGCAGTTAGGCAAGACTTTGCTCTTTTCGGGGCGAATTTTTCATTCTAAGATTTTCAATTTCTCATTTTTGACTTTAAATTTTGTGCCAAAATGTCCTTGGAGAAGAGTGAAAACTCTTTCGTTCTTTGTGTATAACATCCTCTGCTGTCAAATAATGATAAAAAAAAAAAAAAGAAAAAGTTCCAACATTAACTCTCTCCACCCACCCGACACCTGAGGTCTTTTGGGGTTGATAAATTAGGTACGAATGAAACACTGGGGTCGATGCAATTTGAAGGTCTTGTGCCTTCAGTAGAAAGGATTATTATTATTATGATTAATATCTTTGTATTTTTTCTTCTGTCTTTTCATTGACATTCCGTTTCTATTTTTAACAGAGTCTTTTCAGATAAGAATAATAAAAACAGAGGCTTCACTGCTAAGGGTAAATTGACCAAAACTCCAGGACATTATGATGTTAACGGTGACTTCACCTATGGTAACCCAAAAGACAAAGCAACCAACAACGTGAAATTTAACGCCGCTGTTAACTACAAAATAAAACCTATTGCACGGGAGTTCAGCTTTTTTGTGTCAGCTAAAAGCCCCAAAAAGGTAAGAGAAGGGTGGCCATTGAATTTACTTATTTTTGTTCGAATGGAAGAGGTAAGCGTTCTGGGTGGATTGTGACACTGCTTGGCGGCGGTCGTGGTGGAGGTTTTTATGTTGAAGTTGGTTTCTGATGTTTTAAATTGGATTTGGTTGCATCGGTTTTGATACTGGTGTGTCTGGTGACGATGGTGGTAATTGTGGATGGTCTCACACACACACACACACTTTTCACACTGCCAGCAGTCTGTTTAATCACAGCAGAATAAGATCAAACAGGAGGAAAGTTTTTATAGGCAAACTGAGAAAAATGGAATGCATGACAGCATGAACCACCTGAAACAACAGTCCTAATAGGCTTCAGCAATGGTCAATAGCCAGTTCACCACTGGAGCTGGCTTTCCTGAGCACCATTAAATCGAATTCAAGCCATGTAAGTGATAGGCACGGCTGTGTGATAAGAGAGGTCAGAACAATACTAGAAGAGTATTTTTCATCTCAGACAAGTGAATTTAGGAAGAGGGGCTTTGCAAGTCTACCAGATAGATGGAAGAGCATTGTAGAAAATGAAGGAGAGTAGATTTTAGATTAAAAAAGAACTTTGTTTATCTTAATTTTGAAAAATAAAAGAAGTATAAAAAAACTGCATTATTTATGGGATAACCCAATACACTGGCACCAGTAAGAGACAAGCCTGTATGCATGGATGACAGCGGGTTTTACTTAGCTTGACGTATCTTCTCATTTACAGCAAACCACCACAACTCCCAGTCATTTCCTCACTGAAGCTCAGCATCCAAAGAGCCTTTCTCACCACTTTGTCCCATAAAACAATAAGAAATGAAGAAAATGTCATAAGTACGTTTTGGTGACAAAGTACTTCATTTTCGTATAGTTTCTTCCCTCAATTATATAAGAACATTTGTTAATATTCGTAACCCCTGTATAGATTTATCTAGCAATAATCAACAATGAAAGGTATTTTTACTAACCTTTAATGTCTCTTGTTTCTTTATCTTTTGTCTTTTCAGATCAACTACCAAATGAACGGGACACTTTTCTACACTCACATCTGGCCACTGAGGAAAGTAGACATTTCTACTGCAATGCAACTTTCAAATAAAGTAAGCAAAGCTGGTATATTTTACAGCAATGTCAAAGTTAAGGGTCTTCAGAAAACTGAGGGAAAAGTTTCTCTGGATACTCCTCACAGAGACATGGGAATAGAAGTAAAAATTGACCAGCTTACCAGCAGTACTTATAACAGTAGTGCTTCTGTGCAATGGCAGAAAGGACGAAGTGCCAGTATAGAAACTATGTTGAAAAATACCCCTCAGGTTTCCCATATAGAAAACACTGTTAAGTTTCCCAACAACAAAAATGTTAAACTGATAGTCACTGTCAATAAGAGTAACAACAATTATAATGGTTTTTCTATGCTTCATGCTGATGAAGGCACCTTAAGCAACCAAAAAATTGATTTGAAAGCTAAATCTAAATATAACAGGAATGGAGCAGATACAACCGGAGAGGTGAATTTGGAACTAGAATCAGATGCATCCAAAAAGTTTAAGTTTACAGCAAGCCGTCATAATACCAATGGGCAAAAGACGACCACCGAAATAGACTTAGCAACACCATTTGAAGCTCTTAAAAGTTACTCTGACAGTATTGAACAAACAGTCGATAATAAACAATTATCTTATAGAAGAAAAATACAATGGAGGAGCAACGGAAATGAAAATGATATTCAAACTGACCTGAATTACAACTGGGCAATCCAAGAATTTGATTGCAATTATCACTCATCAATAAATAGCATCCCAACTGATATGGAACTATTATTTAAAAATAGTGCAAACAAGAAAAGTGCCCTGTTCAAAGTGAACCACAACAAACCAAATCCTCTTATTTTTATAAAAATGGATCATGCTAGAGATAGGCGTCAGGTAACAACAGATGCAAGCCTCATGTTTGATATGTATAATTCTAATGGAAATGTCAAGTTTGCCATGCAGAAAGATGACAGAGAAATTACTTTTAGCGGAGATGTTAATGTTAAAATTTCTAATCACAGACTTGAAAGTACATATTCATTGAAACATAACGATGCTGAATCTTCAATTAAGCTCAATTATACCAGCAATCTCCATAAAAATAGAAACCAAGGATCAATATCAACTGTTGTTACCAAGAACTTGCCTGGAAATGTGAAAGCTGATGTCTCTGTGACACTTAACAACAAACCACAACTGAAGATGGTTGTCAACTCTGTCTGGTCGAAAGGGAATGTAGATGTGAATGTAGAAGTGACAGACCATAATGCTAAAATGATCGCTGGTTCCTTTAACCTCAATCTGTCTGGTACAAGGAAGACATCTCATGCTGAAATTAAATCAGATTCCACTGATATCACATTCAGTGCAGCTGTTGATTTCCAATCTGATCACAATATTGATAGCGAATTGCAAATGGGATATAACGGAAAGAACCTGCTGTTATCTGGAAACTATAAGAAAGAATCATCTAATCATAAAATAAATGCTAATTTCGGACTTCCTGACGGCAGACAAATTAAGATGCAAACGTCTTTTAACAACGCTGCAAAGAAATCATTCTCTTTCAATGTAGAGAGCGAAGATTTTATGGACATGGTCTTTTCTGTTCAGCAAGACAATAAGAACTTTATGGTAGATGCATCAGTCAAAGTATTGCCATATTTGGAAAAAACACAGTTGAAAGCCAGTTTGACCAGAGATAAAATGTTGGAGGCTTCAGCTGAACTGGAAACACCGTTTGAATCTATAAAACAGGCGAAAGCAATTGTGTCATTGGAAATTGATGGAAAAAAACAAGACACAATCAACGTTAAGACCTTCCTGAACTCTAAGAAATTCTCCAGTTTCAAGCTTGTTTACAATATTAGAAGTTTAAAAGATTTCAGTGTGAAGATAACCGTTAGCACGTTACACAGGAAGTACAATGAGTTCTTGTTTGATATCACACACAGAGGAGACTGGATGAATTTTGATTCTAATGTAGAGATGAAGGCGGGCAATATATTCATGCTTAAGTCCACTTGGAAGAATGGCCAACATAACACAGATCTTGATTTCAGTGCGACTGTGCGTGATAGAACTTGGGTGTTTCAGCTTGTTAAAAGTAACTCAGAATTGACATCCAACGTAACCTACAAAATAAGACAGAAGGACCAGTATACAGCTCATATGAAGTTAAATGGCAAGCAAGGCAGTTTACAACTCACAGCTCCAGGAGATAAGAAATTTAATGCTGACATGACCATCAATCCAAATGATCACGTGGCCAAACTTGACTTGAAACTTTCCATTCCGTCCGACGCCAGTGAACTGATGTTGACCTTCTCAGGTACTTTGGCGTCATTCAACTTCCAAGCTGATTTCACTCACAACACTGACAAATACATAGTCACTGTATCCAACAAAGATAAACTATTGGAAGTCACTGTCGCAACTCCTTTGATAAATTCAAAAATGGACTTAACAAAGAACGGAGGTTGGGACATGTTCACAATGAACCTTGAAGCCAAATATCACAACATTGAAAAGCAGTTAATTCTTTCCGTAGTAAAAGACCATAAAAAGATTAATGTTGATCTCAGTGCTCCTGCATGTGAAATACAGTTCCATTGGGATAACAACAATATTGAAAATGGAATGGTGAGTATTTCACTGAAAAAATTCAAGTTTGAAGTGGTCTATACTGACAAGGATGCCAAGCCAAAGACTTTATCTTTGACCTTCTCCACACCAAAACACAATCTTGTTATGAAGATGAGTATTGATGTCAAGAAAAATGGCATTGATGGGAACGTTTTAACCACTTACAATGAGAAGAAACTTAATCTAGATGGTTCCTATAAAACCGTGGATCAAAAGAAGATTTTCAAAGGAAAGATGGAGACTCCAACTTCCACTTATGATTTAACAGGTACACTTACTGGTAAATTGAAGAAGTTCAAAATTACAATCAAATTGCAGCACGACAAGGATGCCTATGAATTAACAATGTCAAACAAAGCTTTCAAGACATTAAACCTGAACATGTGTGCACCAGGTTTCAAATTGAAGATGGACTTTGAAGGAGAACTGCAGAAATTTAAGTTTTTCACGAGTATGAACATTGGCAAAAAGCAATTCAAAGGTGTGATTTCCAATGAAAACTATTGGAAAGGTTTCAATGCTGACATTACAGCTGACTTGGCAAATTTTGAAATGAAATGGGAATTTGACAGTGACATGAGAAAAATGCTTCTCAGCACCCAGTTACAAGGGAAACAAAATAAATATTCATTAAGTTCATCTATAAACATTGATACTCACTCATACTCATTGTCTATCATGTTGCCATGGTTCATTTTGAAGGCAAATATTATGAATGGTTTCCAATCATCCAATATGGAAACCAAGCTGGTATTTAGCCATGGCACTTATGAATTAACTGCTTTCCAGGATAGTAATAGCTTCAATATGACCGCCACTCGACAGGGTAAGCAAAAACTTGACATCCTAGTGACTAAGACGTCTGCCATGTTGCGTTTCCAGAATAAAAATGACATCCACGAATATCATTTTACTTTTAACAAGGCAGGAGTTTCAGTTAACCTTTCTTCTTTTGGCAACACAGCTGAAGGGAATGTAAAGTTTAATGACAACATGAATGAATTTTCTATCAATGCCCAGCTACTGAACAAGGGAAACACTTACAAACTGGAAGCCTCAAATGACAAATACAAACAAATTAAATTCCATACAATCATGCCTAATGGTAAAGTGCTTCTCTTCCTGTTCGATAATACCGGCAATTCGAAAGATGGTAAAATCCGAGCAACAGTTAAGTATAATAAATTCAATAGTGAGCTCAATCTTAGATGGTTAGATGATAAAAGCAATGCTGTATTCCGTATAGAATTAAAGGCTTCTTCAGAGAAGACAAGAGCCATCTTCAATTATAAACTACAATTTGAGCCTGTAATGGAAATACTTGTTACCTCACTTGATATCACCATTAACAACAGAAAGAGTTCAATAATATCAACTATACGTCTGTCAAATGGTGTGGATGGTTCCATTGTACTTGATGATCCTTATACTGGTCGTGCTGAGCTGACGTTCAAGATCAAGCCATGGGATATGAACAACTTTAAATCAAATTGGGTGCTCAACTATAATCTGACAGGAAATGTCACCATTACATACGAACATTCTTTGACAGAAACCTCTTTCAAGAGCATTGGTAATCTCGAAAGTGGCAATAACAAACTTGCAAATTATAAGATGGAAGTAAACTTCCAAGATCGTAACTATGGTTTCAAGGCAGATCTTAAAAATGGAAAATATAATATCAACTGTAAAGGGTCTTTTAAAGATGGCCAGAAGGATATCAACATTCAGGTGAAAACTCCATACAGATATCTGAGAGATGTGACTTTTTCAGCTGAATTATACTCAAACAGAATGCTCAAAGTTAGTGCCACCTTCCCTAGACAGTTCTATGCAGCCAAGATGGACTGGAAAAGTGACAGTCTTACTACCGAGATTGACTTACACATGGATCGCGTGGACAAACTGAAGCAATTTAAGATTATCTTGTTCTATGTGAATGCTGATGAAAGAGCTACTGTCTCCAGACATACCACCTTCACACTGATCCAGGGCGATACTGTTTTGACTACAAAAATCAACTGGAAGAAATCACATAACATGTATATGTCTAAGGGAGAATTTAGTTGGGGAGAAGCAGATGACCAGAAAGTCGGTGCTGAGCTTCGTATAAAGACAGCCGAGAAGAAAGAAGTGTCCCTCATTTTGATGTCACATCATCGTAACTCTGTCGTGACCTGCAGTCAAGAATCTGGTCGGGACCGACGCAACATCATGTGTGCACTGACGCCGGATGCTAGCAAGAAAAATAACAAGATTGGAATCAATGCTGACATATTCAATTACGACAATAAAAAGATATTTGACATCACCATCAAATTACCCAATCAGAAAAATGTGAGTAGCTTTCAGAAATATGCCTTCTTTAAAACAATTTCACTTTTCATTTTGTTGCTCAAATAATCTCAAAGTTATCCTCGTTTGACATTTGTCTGAATTTCAGATTCTATCTTGATACTAAGGCAAATGGATTTTCACTGTTTTTAAGGAGAAACAAACATCTGCTTTATGGTCTTCTTGGGGGTTCTGTTGGTCCTTTCACATTGGCCATTGCCTTGAGGTCGATAGGGACACATTCTAGTTTTGTCCCGTTCATATGAAAGAAACACTGGAGCTGCTTATTATCAAATTGGGTTGCTCTGTCAGAGGGGATACAACTTGATGATCCAAACAATGAAAGGGGGTCAATCAGGTGGGAAATTACTGTTTTGGTACTCATCTCTTTGCACGGGTATGCAAATGGGTACCTTGAGTACTCATCGACTTTTACCAACAAGTACCTGTGTTGTGTAGTTGATGTCAAGGGACCAACAAAGTCAATGGAGAGTCACTCCCAAGGTCTCGATGCTTGTATTAATTGACCCCATTAGTGTCTTATTGAAGCAGGGTTTGAGTTTGCTGCATGTAGAGCAAGTATCATCTCACAGATTTTATTGAGGGTAGCACATAAAAAGCACCAGGTAGGAGTGGCTGTGTGGTAAGTAGCTTTTTTACCAACCACATGATTCCAGGTTCAGTCCCACTGCGTGGCACCTTGGGCAAGTGTCTTCTACTATAGCCTCGGGCCGACCAAAGCCTTGTGAGTGGATTTGGTAGACGGAAACTGAAAGAAGCCTGTCGTATATATGTATATATATATATGTATGTGTGTATGTGTTTGCCCCCCAACATCGCTTGACAACCGATGTTGGTGTGTTTACGTCCCCGTAACTTAGCGGTTCGGCAAAAAGAGACTGATAGAATAAGTACTAGGCTTCCAAAGAATAAGTCCTAGGGTCGATTTGCTCGACTAAAGGCGGTGCTCCAGCATGGCCACAGTCAATTGACTGAAACAAG
>NC_069008.1:3710394-3712966 GCF_001194135.2 Octopus bimaculoides
TATTGAGCAAAAAACACCTAAAAGCTCCACGAGGCTCCGGCAGGAGATGGTGGCGAACCCTGCTGTAATCTTTCACCACAACTTTCTCTCGCTCTTACTTCCTGTTTCTGTTGTGCCTGTATTTCAAAGGGTCAGCCTTGTCACACTCTGTGTCACGCTAAATATCCCCCGAGAACTACGTTAAGGGTACACGTGTCTGTGGAGTGCTCAGCCACTTGCATGTTAATTTCACGAGCAGGCTGTTCCGTTGATTGGATCAACTGGAACCCTCGACGTCGTAAGTGACGGAGTGCCAACACACAACAACAGAAGACAGTATCCATCTATCAACGTCAAGTGGCACTGTGCCGCATTTTTGTACTCAACACAAAATAAGATATCTATATTTCTGCCTATTATTTGCAATTGTAGAAAGGAATTAATGGTAAGATATTATAATTCATAACAGGTATTCTTAATAGAAATAGAAAGTAAGGAAATTCTTTTAAAATGGGAGCCGCATTAGTCAGTGAGAGAGCTTGTATGTAACCAACAGCCAGATCTCCCTCTCCTTAAGTTCCTTACTCTCTTTAACCCTTTCGATATCAACCCATCTGCGATACAGACTTGGTGATGTAAAATGATGTTAATTAAAATCTTCAATGAAAATTCCATATTCATTTCCATGCCAAACCCTGACTTGATCATGACAATGGTAATTTACCAAATTTTTTATCATTTTCAAAATTAATAGAAACAAAAACCAAAAGCAGTGTGTTTCAAAAGATATATGTTAAAAAAAGGGTTAAATGCAAACTGTCTATTTTTCAGAGCTTGAAACTGAAAACGGTTATCAATGGACCTAACGGAGACTCCCTGGGCAGTATCCGTACACAGCTTAGTTATGATGAAAATGTTCGTAAAACATTGACTATTGAAGCAAAAATGAACAACAACAATGGCAACTACACACTCAACGCCTATTTTGAACATCCGTACTCAAACTTAGCTTTGGAAATTTTGGCTTTCGCCACTGCACCACAGCATAGATACAGTACTGGAGTAGAACTGAAATATTTGACTTCCAAACGTAGTCAAAAAAGCTTTAAATTCTTTGCAGACATCGACAAGAGGAGACGTGAAATGAAAATTGAGGTAAGGACTTTATGTAGAGGCACAATGGCCCAGTGGTTAGGGCAGCGGACTCGCGGTCATAGGATCGCAGTTTCGATTCCCAGACCGGGCGTTGTGAGTGTTTATTGAGCGAAAACACTTAAATCTCCTCGAGGCTCCGGCAGTGGGGCGTGGCAAACCCTGCTGTACTCTTTCACCACAACTTTCTCTCACTCTTACTTCCTGTTTCTGTTGTACCTGTGTTTCAAAGGGGCCAGCCTTGTCACACTGTGTCACGCTGAATCTCACCCAAGAACTACACTAATACTGGCATAGCTCTAATGATACTCCCTCCATTTAATTTTGTTTCAAGCACCTTTCTAATTCTCTCCTTATACTCTGAAGAGATTCTCTCTCATTTCTCCTTCCGTCATTCTGTTGTTTTGCAGTACCTTTTGGTGTTTCTGTCCCACTTTTCCACAGTGATCTAATTATGTTGTTTCATGGTAATTTCATGCCATCAGAGTTTATCTTCCAATTTCTTTTCATAATTAGCACTGCTTACTTAATTATCCCAAACTGCATTCCAATATCCTTGCTGAATGCTCTTACAGTTCGGATCAGAGAATCCAGATTGCTCCCATACTTTTGTATATAGTTTGGGATTTTTGGCAGGTATTTATGTTTACCTTGATTTTGGTAAACTCGTAGGCAGTCCTGGATTTTTATCAGTATACTTGTCACAGGGATCAACACAACTAAAAACAGTAGTGGAGAGAAAAATGCCCTTGTTGTATTTTCATATTTCCTTGTGATTCATTTGGAAGTGTCAGTTCTACTTCTCACACTCTGATTTTTCCCAAAGGCACTCCAAGAACCAGCTGTGTGGAACCTTCTTGCAAGTCTTCTTGTAATGTATCCATCTGACAGCTAAAATCTTCTTTCTTGCTCGCAACTCATTTAACATCCTACTATCTGAATACAACAGTTCCTCCAAGAATTCTTTCTCAATGCTTTATAAATTCTCTTTTTCTATTTCAGGCGATCACACCCAAGAATCAACTCGAAATTTTTGGCTCTGCTGTCAGGGATAACCAATTCGAAGTGACTTTGAAAAAAATGGAAAATGGTATGAAAGACAGGCAAGTTACAGCAACAATCAGCCACGATGCCAAGAGTTGGTTCTTTGAATCGAGCTACGACCTAGGTAAGACTCCCTCTCCTGCACCACTTCACTGTGTTATGAGATTAAGAAGTTTGTTTCACAATCACATGGTTTCTGGTTTGATTGGGTAGTGAAGCCTTGTGAGTAAAATTTGATTGACAAAAACAAAAGTATTGTTAATGGAATTTGGTAGACAAAATTAAAGGTTTATGTTTGAAATTTGGTAGACAAAATATATGGTTTGTGAGTGGAATTTGGTAGACAAAATTAAAGGTTTATGCTTGAAATTTGGTAGACAAAATTAAAGGTTTATGT
>NC_069008.1:3713652-3717708 GCF_001194135.2 Octopus bimaculoides
AAAGGTTTATGTTTGAAATTTGGTAGACAAAATTAAAGGTTTATGCTTGAAATTTGGTAGACAAAATTAAAGGTTTATGTGTGAAATTTGGTAGACAAAATATATGGTTTGTGAGTGGAATTTGGCAGACAAAATGAAAGCTTTGTGAGTGAAATTCGGTAACTGAAATGATAGGAAAAAAATATTACAAATGAAAGATGTGTGTATACATGAAGCCAGATTCAGACTCCCTTTACTTCTTCTCTCCTAAATAGTTTAATAAATTTCTCTGTTTGTTGTTTGTTTTAGACGATCCTAAGAAGCAGCTCCGCATGAGAGCAGAAATGATGAATAGGAAGTTAATGGCGAAGGTAATTAGAGTCATGGGACAACAGGTTAACAAAGATGGAAGGATGAGCATTGAGTTAAAGCCCTCAAGTATTTTGCTTGCCCAGATTTTCTGGAACCCAGACACTGTCAATGAACTAAACGTAAGTTTCAAATTCCAGAGTTGTTTCATGCATCCCCCCCACACACACACACACACATACACACATTTTCTTTGAAGAATCCTTGTCCCCAAGCATCATTGTATCAACAGTTCATTTTGATTCTCTTTTGTTTCTCTTTCCCTTCTACCCGTCAGGGAGAAGGCAACCTTTTGGTATTGGTGAACAAACAGGAACAACACAAGGTTGAGCTGACTCACCCAGTTGTGCTCAGGACATGACATCCTCTCTAGTGCTGGTGCCATGATAAAATGCTGCCAGTGCGCACTCTGTAAAAATTGGTTGCTGATAGAAAAGAAACTAAGTCACAAATAAAAAAAAAAATTTTTTTTTTTTTTTAAACATGCCAGAGATGTAATGTGTGAGTAAGACATGGTCCTATGACTCATTCTAGGCAGGAAATAACTGTGAATAAGAACAAACTTCATCTAAGGCAACTAATCTGAACTATGTCAATATAGAGATACAAACATAAAAATGTTGTTGACGATGATGATATTGATGTCTGTATGTTATTTAGCCTTACCCTACAACCACCAATCAAATCTCATCTAATATTTAGCTCCCCTCTACAACCACACTCATGGAGGTGCAATGGCCCAGTGGTTAGGGCAGCAGACTCACAGTCATAGGATCGCGGTTTCGATTCCCAGACCGGGCGATATGAGTGAGTGTTTATTGAGCGAAAACACCGAAAAGCTCCACGAGGCTCCGGCAGGGGATGGTGGCAAACCCTGCTGTACTCTTTCACCACAACTTTCTCTCGCTCTTTCTTCCTGTTTTTGTTGTACCTGTATTTCAAAGGGGCCAGCCTTGTCACACTCTGTGTCACGCTGAATATCCCCCCCGAGAACTACGTTAAGGGTACACGTGTCTGTGGAGTGCTCAGCCACTTGCACGTTAATTTCAGAGCAGGCTGTTCCGTTGATCGGATCAACTGGAACCCTCGATGTCGTAAGCGACGGAGTGCCAACAACAACAACCACACTCACTTTCTAGTCCAGAATTAAGCCTAGACTTCCGAGACAACACTCACAACACATCTTGTCTGTCTCACTAAAATATCACTTGCTTTTCTTTCAGGATTATTGTTATGCCATGTTGCAGCACTACGGCAACGAGATGAAGTTATTAGGAGACAGAATTGGTGAATTCCTGTCTAAGGAGATATCAACAAAAGGTAAACTGATGAAGGAATCCTTCAATGAACCCCTGGATACAATAACCAATTTCATGTCTTCGGAGTATGACCATTTCTCAAACGAGGTTGCCAACCATGCCAGGAGAATCGGTGAATTTTATGAAAGAAATTCTTTCTATATAAAGTCTGCCTTGGATCTTTGGGACTCAATGTGGGTCAGTTTCCAAAGAGAGATCGAGAACTTATGGAGATATGTTGAAAACTTCAACATGAGAATGATGGACAAATTGGATGAAGCCAAGATGCACATGGAGTATTATTACATGTACTTTCAACGACAGTACCTGGTATGTGATTCAGTATTAAATCATAAATGTATTATATTTGAATATCAGTATATAATTCTCAGGTTCTCATTATATATATGTGTGTCATCATCGTCGTCGTCATCGTTTAATGTCCACTTTCCATGCTGGCATGGGTTGGACGGTTTGACGGAGGGCTGGCGAGCCAGAAGGCTGCAACAGGTTCCAATCTGATCTGACAAAGTTTCTACAGCTGAATGCCCTTCCTAACGCCAACCACTCCGAGAGTGTAGTGCCACCGGCATGAGGGCCAGTCCGGCTGTACTGGCAACGACTGCACTCAAACGGTATTTTTTATGTGCCACCAGGCACAGGAGCCAGTCATGCGATGCTGGCAATGATCACGCTCGAATGGTGCCTTTTACGTGCCACCAACATCGGAGCCAGTCAGCGGCCCTCGGGCTATTGATACAGCACTGGTGACAATGTTCTTGCATTGTTTTAGTCTTCAAATGATGTCACCCAGTGGCTAGATTAGTAGGACAATGTGTGTGTGTGTGTGTGTATATGTATATATATATATGTGTGTATATATATATATATATATATATGATTAATCGCTGACCAAACACCATTAAATTTTTTTTCTCCGTGTTTTTCTTGTTTTCTCTGTATTCTTTCTGTTGAAGAGCGTAGCTCGAAACGTTAAAGACTTTCTGTATTCCCGAGCGTCAAACTAATACATCCTTTTGTTGTTTACACCACCTGTCCTCGTCTGTTGATGTCTTTTTTCGTACATTCTCCCATATATATATATATATATATATATATATATATATATATATATATATATATATATATATACACACACACATACACACACATCTGTGTATATTACAGATTTACAAAGCGAAGATGTCAAGGAAAATTGATGAAATGTTTCACTACATGCAAGAACAGTACAACAGTGCTCTTCAACATTTGCATTATCTGCGACAAGAAATCCAAATGTACATCAACAAGTTCCCGGCCATTGTTAAACGTGAGTAAGACAATCGTTTTCTAATATATATTGCTTTGTTAGTTGTGTGATTAGCGCGGTTGGCTCTTGATTACAAACGCATATATTTGATTTTCAGCCATGCATTGATTCCTTGAACAAGACACTTCATTTCACATTGCTCCAGCTGGCAGAAATAAGTAGTGCCTGCATGTCAAAGGAGCAGCTTTGTCACATTCTGTGTTTTGCTGAATCACCATGGGAACTACATTAAGATCTACATATGTCTGTGGAGTACGCAGCCACTTGCATGTTCGTTTCCTGAGTAGCCTATTCCCATTGATTGTGTCAAGTGAAACACTTGTGATCGTAACAGACAAGGTGCCAGTGAGTCAAGCTGAAGAAAGTGGACTCACTTTGTACCCTACACCACCACCACCACCACTGCTTGAAATACCTGCCCCTACACGCTCACAGTGAAGTAGAACCCTGGGATAGGATAACTTTGCTTTGTATGTGTGTGTACATGTGTGGTTTGGTGGTGGAGGTCACCAAATCTACATGCCCATGTCGGCCCTACTTGGCCACATGCTTTTTGCTTGTTGCCTCTGTGCTCACCACCCACCTGTCCTTAATGTGCCACAAAGGTGATGTTAAGCTTAGGGTATCTCTGAATGTGATCTTTGTGTTCTTTTTTCCAGCCCCACCCATGTCTCTTGTCTCACCTTTTTCATATGCATATGAATATGTGCATGGTACATGGGTGGAGGCGCAATGGTCCAGTGGTTAGGGCAGCGGATTCGTGGTCATAGGATTGCGGTTTCGATTCCCAGACCGGGTGTTGTGAGTGTTTATTGAGCGAAAACACCTAAAAGCCCCACGAGGCTCCAGCAGGGGATGGTGGCAAACCCTGCTGTACTCTTTCACAACAACTTTCTCTCACTCTTACTTCCTGTTTCTGTTGTGCCTGTAATTCAAAGGGTCAGCCTTGTCACACTGTGTGTCACGCTGAATATCCCCCGAGAACTACGTTAAGGGTACACGTGTCTGTGGAGTGCTCGGCCACTTGCACGTTAATTTCACGAGCAGGCTGTTCCGTTGATTGGATCAACTGGAACCCTC
>NC_069008.1:3718056-3720770 GCF_001194135.2 Octopus bimaculoides
CCATTGAGAATGGCAGAAAAATCTTGAACACACTCTACCAACATATGTCATCTCATCCTTGGACAGAATCTTTTAGAAACATTGGATTAAAGGTGTATCAACAGGTACGTTCACCGATAAATCTTTATTTCCTACATTCTATTATCAAAATCCTCATTTCTATGAAAAACATATCTGGCTCTGAGATGAAGAAATGTTGAAATAAATCCCTAAATTTGGGTCTGAAATAATATAATATGAGGTTAAGCAGTTAAATCTGGTGTTAAAAACCGTATAATTCTTATAGACAGTTGAGTTTTAGCTCAGAAATCTGAATTTTGGAGATAAACATTTGAATTTAGGTTTAGAAAATTGAAATGTGTAAATAATGTGAAATTTGAAGAAAAAGACTTAAGTTTGGGTTCATATGTTGGAAATATGAAGGGTCAAAAGCTGAAATATCAACCTATTCAACAGCTTCATTACTCTGTGTATCTAACTATTCAGCAGGTATACAATCTAGCTCTCTAGTCAACATCTAAAAACTGTGTGTGTCTAAGCACTTAACATCCACACACTACTTCTATCTATGTATCCAATTATCGTTCCATCAACTATGTACTCTGTCAATCTATTACACATTGTCTGTCTATCCATTCAACATATACATGCTTTTTTATCAACATTTACACTCTGTATCTTACGTTTTTGTCAACATTTACACTCTGTATACAGCTATTCACTCAACATCTACACACTGTGTCTATCCGTCTATCTATCTAGGCATCATCTGTTGTGGATAGATCGTCCATGTAAAGCAGGTGATTTATCCTCATCTTAGACTTGGTAAACTCATAGGCAAGCCTGCATTTTTCACAGATATTAATTCAACTACAAGTGCCTCTGAAAAATGCCCCTGTGTATTTTTATGTCCCCTAGTGATTTATTTGCACATGTCAATTCTACTTCCTGCACTCTCATTTCTTTTTTGAAAAAAACTGTTTGTCCTCTCCTTCACTCCGAGTGTCCCCACTCACTCCAAGAGTCAGCAATGTGTAACACTGTTGTAAGTTTCCCTGGAAGCTATCCATCCAACAGCTAACTTATTCTTTCTTATACTGTATTTTTTTAACCAGTCAAGCTCTACACACTCTATTGTAACCCTGCTCAACACACACACACACTTTATTAAACTAATCATACATAATTACTAATACTTGAATCCATTATTTTTGTTTGCTAGGCCGAGTGGGCTTTCAATTATTGGCAAGTGAAGGATAACCTGTACAGCCTGAAAGACAAAACTGTCAAACACATAAGAAAGGAGCTAAACATGTTAGCTGATGTCTTCTCCAATTTTAACGTGAGGACCTTAATATTTGATCCGAAGAACGGTGAAATAGTTGTGGAATTCTACTACAAATCATTGATGATGGCATACAAATATGCAAGATCAATCAAACAGGTTTTAACAAGCATCAACCACGTTGTCTCGACATATGTCGACATGTTGCCAGATTCATACTGGAGCATAAGTGATATTTACTACACTCTGAAACCTTACACCAGCCTACGCAACTGGACTCCCCCATCTAAATGTTAGTATTTAACTTGTTTCTCTCTTTTTCTTTCCTTCTTCACAGGGGAATCATTCAACTGAATGATTAATGCAAACTAAAGTGTGTGAATACTATAATATTGGCAGTAAACTCTTGACCAACAGTGTGTCTGAGATGTGGCTGAAGTACCAAGATTTGATTTCCACTTGTAGCTATTCTTCTCACTTTGTTAATAATTATCCTTGTTTTAAAAAAAAGGGTTAAAGGCCACAGCATCTCCCAACCTCACCAGCACCACTATCACTGGTTGGTGCTTACCTTTGACCATGAACAATGAAGAATTTATCAAACTGGTCTTAGTCGTCTGATAGTTCCACACCTAGGTGTCTACAGTAATTAATGGTCATTAGCAGCTTATTTCTAATCAATTACAAACATTTATAGTAATTATTTGTTGTAGTTAAGTGTATGCCTTAGAAAACACCCATGTGATTTTTAAAAGTGTCTGGATGATATGGAATGATGCCATGGTAGTTTTGTCAGAAAAACCAGAAGTTTTCAATGAGATGAAGAAGGCTCCTTATGGTTACGCTCCTTTGAAAATATTTGAAATATATGACTTAGAAACATCTTTATAAAATTGAGATGCTTCAGACCCATCTAACCAACCAACAAGCAAATGGCAAGTGGCAAGATGCATGTTCTTCGACTACCCTCAACATGGTGCCCGTTAAATCTTCATGGGGAAGATCTAACTTTGTAGCATGATCTCCTGCAAGTTCAATTGGTCAATAAATGGAATGTCCATGTAAAAAAATATGCAGTTCATTCACGGCACTAGCTTGATAACTTAATGAATGGGGTTCGAATCCAAGGTCTCACTAAAAAAAACCATATGTATATCCTTAAAATAAATGTTTACTCTAAAAATAGATAAAATTTCAAAATCAGGTTTACAACAACTCGTGCTCAAATTTGCAATTATCCCATCTTTAACTCAGATATTTATCAATCCATCATAACAGCCAAGATTAAATTTATTTCCAAAATAACTACATTTTCCTATACCATAACGATCGATGATTTCAATTCTTGACAGATATATTTTGAAATATTTCATGTGTGTATGTGTTTGTGTGTGTATGTATATATATATATATATATGTGTGTGTGTGT
>NC_069008.1:3720870-3724998 GCF_001194135.2 Octopus bimaculoides
GTGTGGAGAGACATTTTGGCCAATCCTCTCTGAGGATCTCTTTCTGAATATATTTAATTATATTTATTTATATATTCATTTATATATATATTTATTTATTTATATATATATATATATTTAGTTATTTATATATATATTTGTTTATTTATATATATATATATTTATGTATACATATTTATTTATTTATAAATATATTTATTTATTTATATATATAGAGAGATTTATTTATATGTATTTTTCTTAATTTGTAAATATTAATTTTTTTTATATATGTTTATTTATTTTTTATTGATATATGTATTTATTTATTTATATATATACTTCTTTTTTATTTATATATATATTTAATTATTGGGCCGCAGCTCTAAGCTGAAACTTAAAAAAAAAATATATATATATATATATTTTTTTATTTATATATATATTTATTTATTTAAATACATATATTTATATTTTACAGTTTATATGTAGAGGTCCAGTCTGTTCTCATCAGAGGATGCCATACTCTCACCACAACAAAACTGCTCCGGCCTTTGGAATGTCGTCCTCGCTGTATGTGGCCAAGCATTATCCTGATGGAAGGACACTTTTTGTTTTGAACCCAAAGATGATTGTTTTTCTTTTAGCGCTGACTTAAGCCACTCAAGCTGGTCGCAGTAAATCTCTTTTGTTATTGCTTGGTTTGGGTTTAAAAGTTCAAAGATTGTTTGCCAACATAACATGGCTGTCCTTCCTGGTTTATGAGGAATGTTGCTGTAATTTAGCCCCAGGAGGCATCGTCTCCAGCTAGCTATACAACACAACCTGTGTCCTTATATTTTCGAACAAGGGAATCTAGCATCCCCCACTCAGCTCAAAACAATATCTGTGTATTGTGATTCCTGGGTTATTTCCCTTCATCAGCACAGAATAATTGTTCGGCTAGAATTCCCGTTCGAAAATATAAGGACACAGATCACGTCGTATAGCCAGCTAGAGATGATGTCTCCTGGGGTTAAATTACAGCAATGTTAGTCCTGAACCAGGACTGCCATGTTATGTTGGCAAACAATCTGTACTCCAATAAGGGAGCTAGTAATAAATTTATGGGGGCAGGTATGATTGTGTTTAAGAAGCATGGGTGTACACATGCTATTTCGAAAACTTGAGGTGTGTTTGTCTACAGAGCTCTGAACTGTAATGGAAGCCTAAGTGCTCTGTTGATTCTATCTTGTTATATATAACACATTCATACATACATAAACACACGAGTGGACTTGTGTGTGTGTGTGTGTATATATATATACTTCCACTTCCTACATTTTTCAATATTTGAGAAAATATTTTATTCTGGATCATTGGAATAGTCACCTTCTGCAGCAGCAGTATACCAGTTCTAATGTTGCTGCCACTCCTGAAATCTGGCTTGGAAGTTGTTTTCTTTGAGTTAAGGACCGTCTGCAATTTGCTCTGGATCTCAACAACTGTGTTAGAATGGTGACCTTTCAGCAGTATGCTCTGGGAGACGAATTCTTGCTGTACAATACCATGCTTTCAGGGGTGACACTTGTGACAGGTCTTCCACTTTTGAAGCGCTCATGCCACTCAAAACATAGCGCACAATCTATTACCTTGTCACCATAAGCTTGCCAAAGCATACTCAAGGTCTCTGTAGCAGACTTCTCAAGTTTAACACAAAATTTCACGCTGGCTCTTTGTTCCTGTCCACGGCAAATATCGCAGACTACAGCAAACACGTGATCACAAAAACACAAATTTCACAACTTACAAAGTAAACACAGTGATGTAACTTGGCACACTTCTTTGTGGTCGCTGCCCATGCAACCATGTGCTGCCATCTGTTGGCATGCTACAGAACTAGTTCAGGAACTTGTATGTCCATATTTGGGGCTTTGTCACTTTGTTCTTCTACATCATCAATATTTCTTTTGCAATTTCTCATTGCTGTCATCATCAGTACATCTTATATTACATTCATGCCATTGACTCTAGGTCCTTAGATTTCACGACTGAGAATATTTTTCAGTATAGTTATTAAATAGGTATGGTGATAGCACATGTCCTTGTCATATACCTCTTCTCAACTCTACTGTTTCTGATAATTCCTGCTCTATTTTAATAGCTGCCTTTTAGGTTCCAACACAATATGTAGATGATTCTGATGTCCTTTCCGTCTAAACCAGCTTTTTCTGAAGACATGTTGAGCTCCATGGTGTATGCAGTCAAATGCCTTCGCAGAATATATGAAACAAGTCAATGAATCTTTGTAATTGTATTTGCCTCCGTGCCAGAATGCCGATTGTCTTAAATACTGGTGAAATTTTCTTTTTTACTTGTTCGAGCTTCTGTTTATCTCCCTTCATACTTGCTTTTTTTCGTAGTCTTATTAACACTTTGGCCACCACATGCACCGTCAGTGATTTATCGCAAACGTCACATATATGCACCACCAGTGGTACTTTTCCATAATTTGAGAAAATATTTTATACTGTATCTTCGACATGGTTTCAAGAATATTTAAATAACAAGAGTACTAAATATCAAAATTTAATAATGAAATACTGTAAAAATTCAAAAGAAATTACATTTCCTTGTAATTAAACAATGTAACTATGTGAAATATGTGATGTCACTGGTAAGGTCCAATAGCAGGTCATGAGGGCTAATGTGTTAACCCTTTTGATACCAACCCACCTGAAACCACCTCTGGCTCTGTAGGACAAAAAGACCTGTTTTCAAAAGTTCTGAATTAAAATCTTCCACCAAACCTTAGTCACAATTTATGTTTCTAACACTAGCTGAATGATAATGAAGTTATTTTACTAAATTCTTTGTTATATTTAAAATTAATTGAAAGAAACACAGAGCATCTCAACAGAAATATGGTAACAAAAGGGTTAAGAAGAAAAATAATCAGCAGAAGACATGAGAGGAGACCTCAATGTGGTCACTCGATATGTTAGAAATAACAGCCTAAATTTCCTTCAATCCACACCATTCGAACCGCTTCTAATGTCCATCTGCCCAAATGTAGAGGTGTTTGTTTTTAACCCTTTTGATACCAACTTGGCTGAAACCAGCTCTGGCTCAGTAGTACAAATGTCTTGTTTTCAAAAGGTTTGAATTAAAATCTTCCACCAAACCTTAGTCCCAATTTATGTTCCTAACACTAGCTTAACGATAACGAAGTTATTTTACAAAATTCTTTGTTATATTTAAAATTAATTGAAAGAAACACAGAGCATCTCCACAGAAATAGGGTAACAAAAGGGGGTTAACAAACATAACAACACATGAAGCAGAATATGACATCATTCATACCGCTGTTGGACTTAAATCCAAATTGCTTCTCACAGATATCTGCAGTTACTTTGCTTCGTATGACTGAAAGAAATATTTTAAGTGCATCAGACATGAGACTAATATTTACATTTGACGGATATCTGTCCTCGTCTTGTTTGTTGTTAACACAATGTTTCGGCTGATATACCCTCCAGCCTTCTTCAGGTGTCTTGGAGAAATTTCGAACCTGGGTTCTCATTCCTAAGGTATTTTTTGATGTTATTATTATTCAGGTCACTGCCTGGAATCAAACTTGGAATCTTGGGGTTAGTAGCCTACGCTCTTAACCACTACGCCATATGCCCGATAGGAAAATATTAGATTTATGAGCCCTAAAAATTCACTCCATAATTGCCGACAGGCATATGGCATAGTGGTTAAGAGCGCAGGCTACTAACCCCAAGATTCCGAGTTTGATTCCAGGCAGTGAACCGAATAATAATAATAATGATAATAATAGCATCAAAAAATACCTTAGGAATGAGAACCCAGGTTCGAAATTTCTCCAAGACACCTGATGAAGGCTGGAGGGTATATCAGGTGAAACGTGTTAACAACAAACAAGGACAAATATCCGTCAAATGTAAATAATTCCTCACCTCTTAAATACAGAACTGTATGAGATTAATATTCTTGAAGTTACAACACTCCAATGGTCTGAGGTTTTTTTTTGTTTTTTTTTTTGGCACAGTGATAAATGCCACTATTATGAAATCTTTAGCACGGTAACTGGAGTTATTGAAAAGGTTTTGTACCTAAGGAACAGAAAAATATAGAGGCAGTTTC
>NC_069008.1:3726359-3727952 GCF_001194135.2 Octopus bimaculoides
AAGAAAGAAAGAAAGAACTAGAATGCCTCGAATAATTTCATTTCATTGAGGATATAAAGTCAGTGCAGAGGGGGGTGCTTTTTCAGGCTTGTATGAGTGAGTTTGAGAAGAGAACAAACATTAGGAAGGAAGATACCACCTTAATTTGATAATTCCCTGGGGGGGGGGGTCACTACAAATGGTGTTGACATCAAAACTAAAACTTAGTTTCTTATTATAAGGGTAGTTGGGACCCAGGAAGAGGAGACAAACGGGGCAATCTAAAGATAAAAGCCAAGTGCTCCAGCATGGCTGCAGTCTAATAACTGGAGCAAGTAAAAAGATATACGAGTGTTTATTGGACAAAATGTCTGTACTTGGGGGAGGGGCAAAGTGTGGCTGTGTGGTAAGAAGTTACCTTCGTAACCACATGGTTCCAGGTTCAGTCCCACTGCGAGACACCTTGGGCAAGTGTCTTCTATTATGGCCTGCAGGTCAACCAAAGCTTTCCGAGTGGATTTGGTAGATGGAAACTTGAAAGAAGCCCACCAGATATATGTGCATGTGTTTGTTTGTTTATGCTTTTGTAACTTTATAACCCTAATCCTCTCTACTACAGGTACAAGGCCTGAAACTTTGGGGAAGGGGACAAGTCGATTATATCAATCTCAGTACGTAACCCCGAAAGGATGAAAGGCAAAAGTCGACCTCAATGGAATTTGAACTCAGATTGTGCAGGCAGATGAAATATCGCTAAGCATTTTACCCAGTGTGTTAATGATTCTACCAGCTCACCACCTTATAATCCATTCTACTATAAGCACAAAGCCTGAAATTGTAGGTGAGAGTACTAGTCAATTGCATCGACCCCAGTGTTTCACTGGTACTTAATTTACTAACCCGAAAAGATCAAAGGCAAAGTTGACCTCGGTGGAATTTGAACTCAGAACGTAGCGACTGGCAAAATACCACTAAGCATTTCATCCAGCATGCTAACCATTCTGCCAGCTCACCGCCTAATGATGGTTTCAAATTTTGGCACAAGGCCAGCACATTTGGGGGTGGGTTAAGTCGATTACATCAACCCCAGGATACAGCTAGTGCTTATTTTATCAATGCCGAGGGGGAAGAAAAGCAAGTCAACCCCAGCAGAATTTTAATTCAGATCACAAAGACAAATGAAATGCAGTAATAATAATAATAATAATAATAATAATGATAATAATAATAATAATAATGATAATAATAATAATAATAAATGATAATAATAATAATGATAATAATAATAATGATAATAATAATAATGATAATAATAATAATGATAATAATAATAATAATAATGATAATAATAATAATGATAATAATAATAATAATGATAATAATAATAATAATGATAATAATAATAATAATAATAATGATAATAATATTAATAAGAACAACACAATTTAAATGAAATGTTGAATGCGTTCATGCATGGCTTTTAGTTCACCCTGTGTTATATACACACATTTAAATACACACAAAAAATATACACACACACACATATATATTTACTCTTTTACTTGTTTCAGTCATTTGACTGCGGCCATACTGGAGCACCGCCTTTAGTCGAGC
>NC_069008.1:3730067-3730737 GCF_001194135.2 Octopus bimaculoides
TCAATAAACACTCACAACGCCTGGTCTGGGAATCAAAACCGCGATCCTATGACCGCAAGTCTGCTGCCCTAACCACTGGGCCATTGTGCCTCCACTTTCTCTCCTGTAACTGCAGACAGCGTGAGGGGAGAAAACTCATACATGATGTGCCTACAGCATGCAAAAGGTTAACTGGGAAGACTTTATTGTAGCATTATCAACATGCTGCAAAAGTGTATGATCCATGATGATGACAATATACATTTACTTACAAAACATTATTTATAAAACACACAAATACAGACCCACACATACATATCTTTATAAATATATTACTGTGTTTTCCAAAATGGAGGCAGACACCTTTCTCCATGTGATTGGCTTGAAAAATTCTTAAGACACTTGGATATTTTCCTACTTTTCTTAACATGAAACCAATGGTAGCCTTAATTCACAAATAAAGAAATTATATCTACAAAGGCAGTGTTGAGCGCTCATATTCATCATTTGACATTTACATGTATGTATATATCTTGAAATATAACCCCCCCCACCACCACAAATCTTGTAAATACAGCAATCCAGGGTTTTATTCTGCCATTTATCAAGCCGAAAGCATGACCATTTGTCAACTGACTTTTATATACACACATATGCATGTAATTTTCAGCTTGATAAATGGCAGAATAAA
>NC_069008.1:3732752-3735254 GCF_001194135.2 Octopus bimaculoides
ATATATATATATATATATATATATATATATATATAGAGAGAGAGAGAGAGAGAGAGACAATCATTCTCCATAAATATACACACACACTAGGTCCTACCCAAGGAGACACCCATGCAAATGACAAGGGCACACAGCCATATTTTCCTGTTTTCACCTCAGTTACAGATGAAATGAGGACTTGTTAAATAATATTAAACAGCTTTGTAAAAACGAAAATAACAACCAAACGTTGTTGATTAAGTCATTGATTGATACATTCTCTAAGCCGCAATATTATCTTAATTATTATTAGTAATGAAGGTCGTCGTTAGTTGCTGTAATTATTTGTGAGGTCAGCAGCAAACAAGCTGTTGAAATTATACAATTATTCAATATGTCCATCCTTATCCTTTTTCTGAAGACAGTAAGGTGTAATTTTTGGGAATTATGGCTGCTATTTCTAGCAGGTCTAGCTACTTGGGCCTCTCGTCTTGGCTCATACACAAGACAGCTAAGTGTGATTTTAGAGAAATTTGGCTGCTGTTTCAACCAGGTCTAACTACCGAATAGAGGTCTCCTTCCTCAACTCATCTACAAACAATGGCATTGTTCATCTACATCAGTGACATTCAATGTCCATGCATTGACAACAAACTACACAGCCATCGACACAGAACTGGATATCACATGGTCGTCACCATCATCCACCCACGACCACACCATTGCTTTCATGACGTCACCATTTGCTCACATCATCATTAGTGCCTGCTCAGGCCATCAGCAGCAGCCACTCATTCAGACAACATTATCATCCACTAATACCGGCATCAGGAATTTCTAATACAAAGATATTGTCACCGTCATTATCCAATCACTGCAACAACGATATCTATCACAACTGGGTTCAGATCTATGAAAAACAAAAGAAAAAAAAAATCAATAAGTTAAACTCCAGATATTGTGTGGTTAACGAGATGGGATGAGAGGGAAGCAATTTTATTTCCATTAATTTTTTTTTTTTGTAACTACATTTTTCCTTTTATATTTTTTAAAAGTTGTGAAATCAATTCCCTGATATGAACCCCTTAATCATTCTACGATCACTTGGTGGAGCATAGAGTGGTATGAGAATGCACATGTGAATAGGAAGTGGGGGGTGGGGGTTAATAACAATACAGCATAGATTCCTGACCCTTCTCTAGGCATGTAAGGGAGCTCTGAAACTAACTTAACACTACAAAGCTAATTACAAACACATACATACATTAACTATACAGTGCTTTTCTGCATTACACAAGTTACTCACTAAAAACCAAGCTGTACCTGCCCATGCTATTTATTCTGCTGATATAAACAAGACATGTGAGCAACTGAGTCGAGAGATAATACAGTGCATATTGACACAATGTGAACTATCTAGCCACTCTCCTTTGATTGGTAGTGTTATGTCCTCTTTACCGATTTAAACAATCACAGCTCTGCACCCTTCCAGTTGCCGATGTGTGCGTTTCTGGTTAATTTGTGTGGAAGGGTGACATAGAGTCTTGAACACATCATTTGATAAGAAAAAGGTTAGCGAATGTATTTCTGGTTAATAGGTTTCCACATATTAACCAGAAACCTCGGTAATGCCACAGAATAAGAAAATATCAAAGAGTCCATTTCTTGTTAATGTATAGCTAGGTAAAAAGAGTACTGGCTGTCGTTTCACGTCTGTTCAATGTATAAGAAGTAGGCTGTAGCAATGGCGAGTTGAATAAAAAGTCAACAAGTGCATGTCACTGTCAGCAGTGTGTGGAAGGTTGTTGATGCCCTATTAGTGAACACGTGTGAGTGTGGAACCACCCACTGCCACTCCTCCCAAACACCTTATATGTAGAAATGTTAGTTATTCATAAATCGTATCTTAGTCTCCTCACACTGACGCCAGGTGAGCTGTTTGAATGAACCTATAATCAAAGGTGTTCAATTTACCTCCACTACTGCCACCCCAGGACTGCTCTGAGGCATTGCATATCTATGGTGTGTGTGTGTGTGTGTGTGTGTATATATATATATATATATATACACACACATATATACATATACACGCACACACACACACACATATATACACACATATATATACATACATACACAGCTTAGGTATGTCACCAAGAGATTAAAACAGAGTTCCAATAAGCAAAATTTGAAATCATTATCATGGAATTTGGACACAAGGGAGTTGAGATTGAGAGATAACGGTGGTCGCATAAATTATTGTTGCTGCAACAGTGATTATCATTATCATAATAATAATAATAATAATAATAATAATAATAATGGTTTCTAATTTATGCACAAAGCCAATAATTTTGGAGGAGGGGGGCGGGAAGGGGTTAGCGAATACCATCAAATTCAGTACTTGACTGGTATTTTATTCCATTGACCCGAGAAAAGGTGAAAGGCAAAGCTGGCCATTGGCGAGATTTGAACCGGGGAACATAAGAAGCCAGAACAAATGCTGCTAAGCATTTTTGCCTG
>NC_069008.1:3739797-3740633 GCF_001194135.2 Octopus bimaculoides
AAGAGACGAGACAAAAAAAATACCAAAAAAAACACCACAGGAGCATTTTTTTGTCTGAACACTCTACCGGTTTTGCCAATCCACAGCCCACATAATAATAATAATAATAATAATAATAATAATAATAATAATAATAATAATAATTAATAATAATAATAATTAATAATAATAATTATCTCATGACTAGGCACAGTCAGTTTTTCTTTTTCGATTTTTTTTCCTGTTTCTTTTGCAGCTATAAGTCAATTTAATCCATCAACACACACACATATATATATATATACATATATATATATGCATATATTTTTATATATTTTTACATATTTCAGTGATTGCGGATTTTTGTTTTGTTTTTATCAGTCAAGTCAACCACAGTGGAATTTGAAGAGAAAAAAAAACAAAAAACAGCATGTATGTAATATAAATGTAATAATAATAATAGTAGTAGTAGTAGTAGTAGTAGTAGTAGTAGTAGTAATAATAATAATAATGATATTAATATTAATAATAATAATGTAAGATGCAAAAAATGTAACGTCAGAATTGTTGTGAAATGAAAGATGGTAAATTGAAACTCTTTCTAGGAAATACTAAAAAACAAAAAAAAAAATTATAAATTCCCCGAGAACTTTGCAGTCTTTTAGTCCGGTGCTTCTTGTCTTATTTTATTTTTTTTTTGTTTGCTGTCCTCAAGTTAACCATCTTCCAAACGGCCCTAATAATAATAATGATGACAATGACAATGATGATGATGACGACGAGGAGGAGGAGGAGGAAGAGAAAAATAGTAATAATAATAATAATAATAATAATAATAGTGAGTAACAACAGTAAAA
>NC_069008.1:3740920-3742826 GCF_001194135.2 Octopus bimaculoides
ATAGTCAAGAGTTGTCTTTTTTTTTATATATATTTCTGCTGCCTCTGCCTCTCATCATGGTTTATTTCATTTATTTTTTTTTGTTTCTTTGTTTTGTATTTTTGTTTGTATTTATTTTGGTTTTTTTTTTTTCGCATTTTTTTTTTCCAATGTTTGTTTCAGATACTTTGTTTTTGTTGTTCATCTTTTTTTTTTTTACTTTTTATAATTATTATTATTATTATTATTTTTTTTTTTTTACAATTTCGTTTCAAGGTAACTTTACTTACAATCGGTTTTTGTTTTTTTTTGTATTTGTGTGTGTGTGTGCTTTTTGAGTTTTCAACTGTGCTTTCATGAATGTTTTACAAACATATTTCTGTGTGTGCACACATAAATATAAATTATACATTATATATATATATATATTTATTACACACATATACATATTATACCCACATACATATATATCATACACGCATACATATATATCATACACACATATATATTTATTATACACATATATATTATACAAATATATTATACACACACACATATATATACATGTATAATATATATATTATACATATATATATTATATATATAACTATACATGTATAATATATATATATATTATACATATAGATATACATGTATAATATATATATTATACATATGTGTGTCTTATGTATATTATATATATATAGAAATATATATGTTACATATATATGTTATATATATATATACTGTATGTATATACATGTACACACACAATCACAATACAGAAACGATATGTGTGTGCGTGAGCAAATACAACACATACATGTATATTTAAAAATGTGCGTGTATGTATGTATGTATGTATGAATATATATATATTTCCATATGTGTGTATACACATATACACACATGAACACATTATGTAATATCCACATTTTTCCGTTCAATTTATGTTTCGATTACTTTCCGAACAGATGCTTTAAGAATGAAATTTTCTTCTTTTTTCTTTTTTTTAAGAAAAAGGCAAACCCAATTGTGTGTTGTTTTGTCTTTTTGTGTTTCTCTGTTGAGTTTTTTTTCTTTTAAAAATCCAGATTTCATATAAGTCTTTAAAGAATGATAACCCAGGTACCTCTCTGCGTATGTGTGTGTGTGTGTGTGATTGCATGTATCTGTGCATACGCGTGCACACACACACACACACACTCATATTCATATATAAATGTGTGTGTGTGTGTGTATATATATATAAATATATAAAACCGTTCGCATATATATATGCGTATATGTGTGTGCGTATATATATACACACACACACATGCCCATATGGAAATACACACACACACACACTCATATTCATATATAAATGTGTGTGTGTGTGTGTATATATATATAAATATATAAAACCGTTCGCATATATATGTGCGTATATGTGTGTGCATATATATATACACACACACACACACATGCCCATATGGAAATACACACACACACACTCATATTCATATATAAATGTGTGCGTGTATATATATATAAATATATAAAACCGTTCGCATATATATATGCGTTTATATGTGTGCGTATATATATATACACACACACACACACACACATGCCCATATGGAAATACACACACACACACATAAAGGCAAATATATATATATAAGCATATACATGCACATATACCCACATATATGCATACTTAAACACACACACACACACACACAAGATATTTATCTTCCTGATCACAACTGTACAGATGAAGTATGTTCGGGGTGATGGGAGGAGGGGGGATAAATTCATTTATAGTCATCATCATGATCATGACTTTCGTATGCATTTCACGTGGAATCAAGGGTGGTGGGGGGTGGGGACAGGGGAATTGAAGGCATGCTTTGCTATGTAAAAGAGCAATGAGATGGGGGGG
>NC_069008.1:3743881-3748692 GCF_001194135.2 Octopus bimaculoides
AAAAAAAAAAAAAAAAAGGGAGTAAATAGATTAGATAAAAAAAAAAGGAAGTAGATTAGATATGGGGCCTCCGCAGGTAGCTGTGGAGGTTATAACTGGAAGGACCTTTGACAAGGAGGAATACGTCTCCCTCACCGTAACCCCATACCTGTCAATGCAGAGTTGTCTGCAGGCAGCAGGTTACTTACTTGGGGGCAGCGATGAAGGGGGGATTAACTGTTTGTGTTTCAGATTGATTTTATATTGAATTATATTGATCTTGTTGATTATATTGTATTTGAGGGCTTGTTGGTCGGTGGGTGCCGGCATCCCTCTTGTCTACATCATTATGTTTTCATTTCATCTCATCTTGTCTCTGTCCGGCCCACAAGCTACACCTTCTAGGTAAGGTCGTAATGATCAATTTTATGAAATAAAGTAGATTAGATAAATTGACAGAAAGAAAAACAGATAGCTTGACAGAAAAATAGATACAATGACAGGAAAATAGACAGACTGGTATGGAGGAATGGGCCAAGCCAAGATTATAGAAAACTGAAATTTGCCCAAGATACCACAAACTAGGATTAAAACATGGATGTTTTTGGGAGCAAAGTGAAATGTGTAAGTATTCAACAGTACTGCACCTACACACACATACAAACAGACACGCATACACACAAGCACATACATACATAGACATAAATGTATATATATTAATATACACCTCACCTAGCAGACACACACACACACACACATATACACTACACTTCTTGGAATCTAGGACCTGAAAAGCATATTTTTAAGTATCATTCTTCCTCTGTTGACTAACGCATGAATCCCCACCCCCAATTTCTTTAAGCCTTTTGACACCAACCCACCTATGTCTGCCGCATGTCCAACAATTAGCTTACTAAATTCTTTATGAGCTTTAAAATCAACTGAAACAAATGCAGTGCATTTCAACAGAAGTATGGGTCACTTCAACAAAAGGGATGAAATGATCCAAATTAAAACATTCATCCCTCAAACTCTCATGGAACTTTATGTTCCAAACACCAGCTCAAAAATGACTAATTGAAACAAAGGTAGGGTACTTTCACTGGAATCAAAGTGATGGAACAGTTTAATAAAATAAAGCCAAAACATATCAACTGACCTGTTCGAATGAGAATCAAAGCACTCATTAGCGCGAGTTCACCTTCAGACAGTTTCAGAGAGATCATTGAATCGACAAATTCGAAGATCCTCTCTTGTAATGCTCGTTCAATTTCATCTGTAACGAAATATTTAAATGATAAATTAACATAGTAGAATACACACACACAGTGATTCAGAAGCCTGTTTAATATTTAAAAGGATAACATAAAAATTTTATTCATATATGTGCGAGTGTGTTTATATAGCTTTAAATATTTTATTTACTGCATTGTCAATACAACTTCTTTCACAATAGTCATCATAGGCGCAGGAGTGGCTGTGTGGTAAGTAGCTTGCTTACTGACCACATGGTTCCGGGTTCAGTCCCACTGTGTGGCACTTTGGGCCAGTGTCTTCTACTATAGCGTCGTATGTGTGTGTATATGTTTGTCCCCCCAACATCGCTTTTCCTGGACCCCAGGACTTATTCTTTGGAAGCCTAGTACTTATTATATCGGACTTTTTTGCTGAACTGCTAAGTTACGGGGACATAAACACACTACCATCGGTTGTCAAGCGATGCTGGGGGGACAAACACAGACACACAAACATATACACACACACATACATATATACGACGGGCTTCTTTCAGTTTCCGTCTACAAAATCCACTCACAAGGCTTTGGTCGGCCCAAGGCTATAGAAGAAGACACTTGCCCAAGGTGCCACGCAGTGGGACTGAACCCGGAACCATGTGGTTGGTAAGCAAGCTACTTACCACACAGCCATCCCTGCGCCTAAAATTCTATATTATTTTTATTTTTAATAAAATATTATCAGGAATTGTATAAAGAAAATCGCTAACATGTTTTGTGTATTGATTTTACTGCACATAAATTTTAACAACAAAATCTTATGTGGACCCCAGTTGAGAACCTCTAGGGTAGAGTAAAGAGCAGCAGTGGTACAAAACAATGGTAAATCGTGAAAGTAAATACACGGAAAAATAAAAAGTGATACTTACTGAAAGCAGAGAAAGTTTTAAGCGGTAAAAATACCGGTCCAAATATCACTCGTTTTGTCGACGACTCATACACTCTGCATAACCTGATCAATGCTAATTCAAAACTCCCTGCAGAAGGAAAATAACGAGAGAAATAAACGAAGGACAGAAACACGAAAGATCATTGTTATAACCATTTTTCACCATTTAGCATTTAGATTACTCTGTTAAATGTAATAAGCTTGTTTAATTACATTGTTTTAAGTTAATTGTACAGCATCTTGTAACTCTGAGATTTTGATGATGTCCCTCTTTATTTTTAGAATGGCTTTGTAGGGTAGGTGCAAGAGGTCAGAGCTGGCTGGTTTGAGCACAAAACTGGAAGACAATTTTGTTTCAGTTGATTTTAAAGCTCATAAAGAATTTAGTTGATATGGCCGGTTTAAACCAGTCATGTATGGCTGAAATATTTTGTTTCACCCATTTGTTACCAAAGCTCTGTCCTTTTTTTTTTCTCGATTAATTTTAAATATAACAAAGAATTTAGTAAAATAATTCAGTTATCATTAAGCTAGTGGAGGTGCGTGGCTTAGTGGTTAGGGTGTCAGAACCATGATTGTAAGATTGGATTGGAGCCTGGTGTAGCCATCTGGTTTCACCAGTCCTCAGTCAAATCGTCCAACCCATGCTAGCATGGAAAGCAGATGTGAACCGATGATGATGATGATGAGAAGAACAAAGAAACATACCTGCTTTTAACAACATGATTTGGTCGTCTTGGGATAAATCCATGAATCCTGGCACCATTTTAGCAAACTCTATAATCTGTTGAACTGCCATAGTAATTTTATCAGCTACTTCCATCCATAATTCTCGGTTAGACTGCAGATAAACAATAACAATAATAATAATAACAATGATATATGACATTAATATAACACTATTAGATATTTCTGAGACAGACATATAATATATCTGGAGTATCCAGGAATTAAAATATATAGAATGTATAGAAAACTATCACCAAATACTACACAGAAATACATTATTTAACCACAAATACACGGCATAACAACAATTAGACATATTTACATTGCAATGATGGATTTAGACATATACACAATATTCAGAAAATAGTACGAGGTATAATGATGCACAATATGTAAATGTACTCCAAGATAAAGTTAGGAACAACGTACAGAAATGGCACTAAATAGTTATTGTAAATATAATTTTATCGACTCCAAAAGAATGAAAGGATAAATATTGTATAGTATTTTGGAATAGTTTTCTATACATTCTATACATTCTAATTCCTGGATACTCCATGTATATTATATGAATGTCTGTGAAATATCTAATAGTACTATGTTAATTATGAAGGCAGCTGAGTTACAGATTATTTGCAGACCTCTAACTAAATTACTGCTCAAACAAACAAATAAAATATACATTATTTACATTTGACGGATATTTGTCCTCATCTTTTTTGTTGTTAACACAACGTTTCGGCTGATATACCCTCCAGCCTTCGTCAGGTGTCTTGGGGAAATTTCGAACCTGGGTTCTCATTCCTAACGATGTTACTATTATTTTATTATTATTATTATTATTATTATGATTATTATTATTATTACTGACGAAGGCTGGAGGGTATATCAGCCGAAACGTTGTGTTAACAACAAAAAAGATGAGGACAAATATCCGTCAAATGTAAATAATGTAAATAATTCCTCATCTCTTAAATATAGAACTGAAATAAAATATAAAAACGAAGGTAACTTATTTATCTCCCTTGATATGATTCCCTTGCTTTAGTTATCTCCCTTGATCTAAGAACTCTTTCCTCGTTTCTTTCCCTTGATTATCAGTTGTCATTGCCTCCCGTCGATAAAAGAGTTCGCCGATTATCTCCCTTCTTCTCATTCAGGTATTTCTTAACTCACTGGTTCACATTTTTTCCCCTTGGAACCGCAGCAAAATTTGAAAGTTATACAACTTTTATATTTTTTATTTAAATGAATTTATACCTCATGACTTTTACTATCCATAGTTTATGTATGCACATACAAATTCTGAGTTAAATTGGATGTTAAAGCATAAAATATGGTCATTGGAGTCCAATTGGAGCTCATAGGCCTTCTGTGAAATTATTTTTTTCTGTTCTTTTTGCAGATATTCTGATCAATTCTAAGTCAATTTTCTTCGTATTTTTCCTGGTATGAATCAATATACTTTTTCTTTTAGTCTTTTTGTTTTATTTTATATTTAGTGATATGTGTATAGTTTATAAAACTATGGAAAAAAAACACGCTAAATTTCTTGTTCTATCATGCACTCACACATATATACTAGACTTAAATATTACTTTATGGATAGAGTGGAAATGCACAAAAAATAGGTATTTTTCGATGTTATTATCATTATAATAATAATAATAATAATTATTATTATTATTATTATTCAGATCACTGCCTGGAATCAAACTTGGACCTGAATAATAATAATAATAACATTGAAAACCCAGGAATGAGAATCCAGGTTTGAAATTTCCCCAAGACACCTGATGAAGGCCGGAGGGTATATCAGCCAAAACGATGTGTTAACAACAAACAAGATGAGGACAAATATTCGTCAAATGTAAATAATGTAAATAATGATTTTAGTATTAACAATGATTTCAAATTTT
>NC_069008.1:3749150-3750648 GCF_001194135.2 Octopus bimaculoides
CAAAAGGATGAAATGCAAAGTTCAGAATGTAAAGATGGATGAAGGGCCACTAAGCATTTTGTCAAGTACGGCTGGATACCTTTCCTATGACCAACCCTCACCTATTTCCAAGGAAAGTAATATTTCCCTGTGACCAGGCATGTTTTCACAGAAGACTGGGAACAAAGGACACGTACACTGCACTTGTAAACTATATCACTGAATGAAATTTCCCCTGTGCTTGTGGATTACTTTTGTTAGAAATGGAAGAGGATGTTGAAAATTATAAGATGATAAAGCATATCTATATGAGAGAGAGAGAGAGAGAAGTGTTCATCGAAACCAAGTAGAATGAAAATAACTTACCAAACTCTGATAGCGTTTGATGTGTTCCTGAGATGTTGGTTGATTGAGCATTCGGTCAATTGTTTCCCGGGTATAAAGGCAGGTTCGAAGATGTGCTTCTGTGACAGCTTTACCAAATGCAACTAAAAAGTAGAAGAATAAAATGGTAGTTTACTGCATTTGCAATAGGACAAAGAAAGAGTATCTCTACCAGGGGTTCTCCAAAATTTTTTCTCTATGGATCCCTTTGATTACTGTTGGACCCTCCATAGTCAATGTTTAAAAAACTAGCTTTACAGAAACTTCTTTTGTTTTTCACCCATTAACTTGTGAAACCATCCCACCCATGCTAGCATGAAAGATGGACCTTAAATGATGCCAATGACTCCCCCCAAGCAATATCGTGTGACACACAGTCACAATATGAAAGCCTACTACTATAACAGACCTAGGGCTTGCCTAAGGCTAGGTAAAGACCACCACCTAGCACAAAGAGAGAAGGAAGTACAGAGAGAGAGAGAATGAGTGCAAACACTTCCTTCTCCAAATCATTTTAGAAAGACAGAGGAAACAGCCTCCTCCAGTTTATAACTACAAAGACTATTTAGGGGGATTGTAACATAGGACTAATATAACTTTAATGTATACATAACAGCTCCCCTGTAGAGTTGACCAAATGCCATCACTGCAATGAAGTGGCGGTGGTGGTGGTGGAAGGGGCGTTCAGAAATGGAAAGAATCAGTGAATGTGAGTGGATGGTTAGATAAACAACAAGACGTACAGAACTGTGTATGTGTGCGCACATGTGCACAAATCCACACACACATACATATGTTCTCTTTTACTTGTTTCAGTCATTTGACTGCGGCCATGCTGGAGCACCGCCTATAGTCGAGCTAATCGACCCCAGGACTTATTCTTTGTAAGCCTAGTACTTATTCTATCGGTCTCTTTTGTTGAACCGCTAAGTTATGGGGACGTAAACACACCAACATCGATTGTCAAGCGATGTTGGGGCTGAGGATATACACAGACACACAAACACATATATATATATATATATATATATACATGTATATATATACACACACACATATATATATATATATAGATAGATATATATATATATATACATATATATATACATGTATATATATATACACACACACACAT
>NC_069008.1:3752252-3754442 GCF_001194135.2 Octopus bimaculoides
TATATATATACACACGACAGGCTTCTTCCAGTTTCTGTCTACCAAATCCATGCACAAGGCTTTGGTCAGCCCAAGGCTATAGTAGAAGACACTTGCCCAAGGTGCCATGGTTGACTTTGCCTTTCATCCTTTCGGGGTCGATAAATTAAGTATCAGGAATGCACTGGGGTCGATGTAATTGGCTTAATCCCTTTGTCTGTCCTTGTTTGTCCCCTCTATGTTTAGCCCGTTGTGAGCAATAAAGAAAGAAAATGTACATATATGTATATTTATGGAAGTTACAACTTTTGTCTGCCACCAATGCTTGAAACCATACAGATGTAAAGCATGATAGGCCCTTTGCAATATCCTTAAAGCCTGGAACTTTAAAGCACCCCCTTCACATAGTGTAATCGTCATCATCATCATCATCATCGTTTAACGTCCGCCTTCCATGCTAGCATGGGTTGGACGATTTGACTGAGGACTGGTGGAACCGGATGGCAACACCAGGCTCCAATCTAATTTGGCAGAGTTTCTACAGCTGGATGCCCTTCCTAACGCCAACCACTCAGAGAGTGTAGTGGGTGCTTTTACGTGTCACCCGCACGAAAACGGCCACGCTCGAAATGGTGTCTTTTATGTGCCACCCGCACAAACGTGTAGAGTAAATATTCAAACAGCATCAATATCTTTCCAAGTCCTGCATTTCACAGGAATTTTTTGCTCCTCTACAGATGTCTTGGTGTAGAAATTAACAAACCTTATTTGGTTGTAAATTTTGGTCAGAAAAAATTCAATATGTATGCCAGAAAATACAGTAATTGCAGATAACGAACAACCACAACAACTCAAGAGGAGATGAAACTTACCTGCATCCATGAAGTCAACAGACTTTAGTAAGGCTACAGGATGGGGTAAACCCCCAGGTGATGCAGTAGTATAATTGGTAGAATCTGTAGGAGCAGTGTTTACGAACTCTGGATTTGTAGGTTCGTTAGGATAACCCATTGTGACACCATTCGGTGCAGTGTATGCATATGATTGCTCTTGGTATCTGGGGGGATGAGAAGAGAACAGCAGCAAATTAAAATATTATTATTTATATATAATACATCACTGAATTGAACTGAATGTTAATGGGTTTAAAAGAAAGATAACACACACACATACATACACACGTGTGTGTATGTGTGGTACCTGAAAAAACAAGCTTCAGTCCTCAATATTGTTGGAAATATTTATTAAATGACACAGTTATGGAATGGTGAGAAACTCAGTCCTGCGTTGAAGTGTTCCCAAAACCACGTTCGTTTAATATATATATTCTTTTATTCTTTTATTCTTTTACTTGTTTCAGTCATTTGACATTGGCCATGCTGGAGCACTGCCTTAAAGGGTTTTTTTAGTCAAAGAAATTGACCGCGGGACTTATTCTTTGTAAGCCTAGTACTTATTTTATAGATGTCTTTTTCCGAAATCACTAAGTTACGGGGACGTAAACACACCAGCATCGGTTGTCAAGCAATGGTGGGAGACAAACACCGACACAAAGACACACACACACACAGAAATATATATATACCTAAGTGTAGGCATGGCTGTGTGGTAAGCAGTTGCCTTCCCAACCACATAGTTGCAGGTTCAGTCCCTAAGTTTGGCACCCTGAGCAAGTGTCTTCTACTGTAGCCTAGGGCCAACCAAAGCCTTGTGAGTGGATTTGGTAGAGAGAAACTGAAAGAAGCCCATCATTTATATATCATTATCGTTGTCGTTTAACATCCGCTTTCCATGCTAGCATGGGTTGGACGATTTGACTGAAGACTGGTGAATCCAGGAGGCGACACCAGGCTCCAATCTGATCTGGCAGAGTTTCTACAGCTGGATGCCCTTCCTAACGCCAACCACTCTGAGAGTGTAGTGGGTGCTTTTACGTGCCACTGGCATGAGGGCCAGTCAGGCGGTACTGGCAACAGCCTCGCTCAAAAGGTGTTTTTTACATGCCACCTGTACGGGAGCCAGTCCAACGGCTCGAAGAATGATTTATATTTGTGTGTGTGTGTGTGTGTGTGTATCTATATGTGTTTCTTCATGTCTGTCTTTGCTGGTGTGTTTATGCCCCCATTAATTTGTGACGCTGGGGGCAGGGATTAAAAAAAAAAACCCTATAGAATAAGTATCAGGCTAAAACAAAAAAAAAAAAAAAAAGAA
>NC_069008.1:3754498-3755001 GCF_001194135.2 Octopus bimaculoides
AAAAAAAAAAAAAAAAAAAAAAGAAGACAATAACTACTGGGATCCATTTATTTGACTAAAAATTCTGCAAGGCCCAGCATGGCTTCAGTCTAAGGACTGAAACAAGTAAAAGATTAAAAAAACAATAAAATCAAAAACACATAAACACATATGCATGTCAATGTATCAACAGAAATCTTGCCTGTGTTGCTAATAACCATGTAATCTAGCAAGCAGTAACAGCAACGCATGACAATGTGTCACACACACACACACACACACACACACATAAGATAGTTAGCAAGTACATTAGAAGAGGCATGTGACAATGTCACAATGCAAAGTTAGTCCTGGCAACAGCCTGAACAACCTCCGAACTGAGTAAGAGATAGAGGACCCGAATAAACAGCAACTGTTTCTCTGTGAGTGAGTGTGTGTGTGTGTGCGTGTGCATGTATGTGCATACAGTTTCTCTCTCCTTATATATGTATATGTAAATATATATATATATATATATATATATA
>NC_069008.1:3757714-3760835 GCF_001194135.2 Octopus bimaculoides
ATATATACACACACACACAAACGTGTGTGTGTGTAATAACGTGTGTGTGTGCAATAACAAGAGGGTAAAATAGAAAGTCTTCAGTACCTTCATGGGGGGATAATAATTTCAACAGAGCCGACAGTTCCCTGTTTAGTCTGGAGCTCGCCTGACTGTGTCTGAGACTAGTTTCATTCTAAGAGAGAACTGGAGAAACCAAACTAAACTCTACACACATTCACACGCTATAACATATTTATTTATACATCTAGAGTGTGGATATGATAAACAGAAAGATACATAGAGACAGACTGATAGATAACCACAGTTAGACACAGAGATAGACAGACAGGGAGAGGATAGACAGACATAGACCAATAAAGTAGATAGACAGACAAAATAGACTGACAATACATATGTACCTCCAGAAATGCTAGTATGAAAAGTAGAAAATACAAAGAAAAAAAAAAGGAATGTGTGAAAGGAGGAGAGGGGGGGGGGTAAATGGAATTTAAAAAAATCTTTTCATTAAATCCTCCATACCCCTCCCTTCTTCCACTCACACACATCTGATAAAAAAAAAAACAGTTTGTTGATAGATCTCTGGGAGAGAAAAGAATATTTGTGGTGACAGTGGGAGGCTTGAAACAGCTGTTAAAATTTAACAAGTTGGTGTTAATATCGCCACCACCACCACCACCACCCCTTTGTAGAGAGAGAGAGAGAGAGAGAAGGTTTGTGTGTGAATATAGCTGCATATCCATGTGTGTGTAAGTGCATGGTATATGCACACACATACACTTGTATAAATACATATATATGTAATATATAAATAATATATGCGCTCATACACACAAGTATTTGTGGGTACACAAAATATATCTCAATATAAAATATTGATATCTACATATCAATCTAAATGTATTTTCATCTCTCTGTATAATATATATTTGTAAAGCCCTGTGCATGCATGTATCTTTAGATACACACACACAACCATATGCTTCTTCGTTCAGTTCCACTGCTCGACACCTTTGGTCATGTGTCTACTACAGCCTTGGGCCGACTGACCAAAGCTTGTGAGTGGATTTGGTAAACGGAAACTGAAAGAACCATGTGTGTTTTGTGTGTGTGTGTGTGTGTGTGTGTGTGTGTGTATCCATCCTACCATTGCTTGACAACCAATGTTGGTTTCTTTACATCCCCAAAACTTAGCGGTTCAGCGAAAGAAACCGATAAAATAAGTACCAGGCTTTAAACGAAAAATAAGGGACTGGTATTGATTCCTTTGATTAAAAATTCTTCAAGGTAGTGCCCCAGCATGGCCACAGTGTGACGACTGAAACAAACAAAAGATTGAAGGATAAAATACGAGTTACATTCGACAGAGTAAACTGAATGCGAAAAGGTTCAAACAATCTAATTTTTTCCCCTCTTATATTTCGTTACTTCAGAGTCAGTCAGACATTTAGTGGGACGGTCAATATCCTGGTGGAACTGCAGGGTGCCAAACGGGGTAACACTTTAATAACATATGCATGTGTGTCGTTAAGATTCATATCATGCTTAAGTCAACTTTGTCTCACGAGTGGGGTTGCCAGATTAATTTCATAAAACTAGCACAAAATTTATTTATTTAAAAAAAAAAAAAAAAGATGGTAGAAAAAAGTAAAGAATATTACAAAGTAGCATGTCATATAAGATATATATATATATATATATATACATATATATTCTAAGATATATATATATATATATATATATACACATATATATTGTAAGATATATAGACATATATATATATATATATATATAGGCGGATGAGTGGCTGTGTGGTAAGTAGTTTGCTTACCAACCACATGGTTCCGGGTTCATTCCCACTGCGTGGCACCTTGGGCAAGTGTCTTCTACTATAGCCTCGGGCCGACCAAAGCCTTGTGAGTGGATTTGGTAGACGGAAACTGAAAGAAGCTTGTTGTCCGTATATGCATCCATGAGTGTGCGTAGATTTGTGTCTCTATGAATTGACATCACGTAAAAGGTGCAATGGCTGTAGACGATTTTCACTGTCATACAAGTGGTGTCGTTGATTTCCAGTCTTCCATGGAAAAAGAGAAAAGGGCTTAGCCATGGGGAAACATTAACCTGCTTGTAAACAGGTAAGGGTTGGAAACAGGAAAGGCATCCAAGCTGTACGTAAATCTGCTGCAAACTCAGTCTGGTGGTGATGATGATGATGATGATGATGATATAGGTAGAGGCATGTCCTACTGCAAGGCACCTTGGGCAAGTATCTTATACAATAGCTCTGTGAGTAGTATTTGGAAGGTAGAACTACGCAGAAGTCCATCAGATATTACACAAGAGTGTGGGCTGGAAAATGGGTGTTCCCTAAAAGTATGCCCTTTTTGACTTTGTAGTTTTCTCATCTAATTTGGTCCTTTGTACTTTACGAGAGCAATTCAGTAAGTAACACAGAACTGAAGTTTATATGGCTGACTTTAAAATTCTTGAAAACTGCCCCAGCATGACCACAGCCCACTAGATGAAACCAGTAAAAAAAATAGATACACACACACTATATATATATATATATATATATATATATATATAACAAATAAAAGGGTAAAGGATTATTAATTTATTAATAAATTAATAATTGATAATTTTTACCAAGCCCTTCGGTATGTAAACACCATTATCGGTGAAGAACTTATTTAAAAGTTCTTATACATTTATAAACATAATTAAGGGATCAGCAACAGTTGCTTCACCACATACTGAAGTTCAGAAATAGCAGCTAAAGCGCTGAAACTCCAACAGATAGCAAAACTTGTAACTCACAAAGGCAAAACAAGAAGGAAAAAAACAACGAAACTAACCAGCCTTAGTTAATCATATATATATATACACACACACACACACACATATATATACATACACACACACACATATACATACATATATACATATACACACACACACACATATATACATACATATATACATACACACACACACACACATATACATACATATATACATATATACACACACACACACATATATACATATATACATACACACACACACACATATATACATACATATATACATACACACACACACACACATATACATA
>NC_069008.1:3760989-3762922 GCF_001194135.2 Octopus bimaculoides
ATATATATATATATATATATATATATATATATATATATACACACACATGTGTGTATATATAATCAATATCAACATTTCCCAGGCTGTATGTTTAATTGCTGTAGAAAGTTTCATACTTTCTCCATTCAATATATCGATTCATTTACTTCCACACTAAAACTCTATTGGGAATCTTGTAGACACACACACACACACACACACACACATATATATATATATATATATATACATACATACATGTACAAACGTCACACAAATATCACAGATTGTATACAGCTAAATTGTATATAACTAATGAATCTACATACATAAGACTCCACCCTGCCACCACCTGACACAATTACTGCATGTTTTCCCAGGACGGCACAGACTAGACATGTCTGGATTGTGTCTCTTCATTTGCCAAGTGATCTGGAACGCACAGCAACCAAAGGAAAACTAGTCAACAACATCGCTAAGTATAAGTCTTTCTTATATAGAGAAAATGGATTGGGAATGTTTTTTGGTTTTTTTTATCATCATATCACCAGAGGCTAGAGATGCTGTCTCGCCTGTATCAGCTCCTGCTCTGGACTTACTAACAAAAAGGCATTGTTTTTTTGGGGGGTTTTTTTTTACAGCATTAAAAGAACAATTTATTATATAAACATCCTCTTTTATTTGTTTCAGTCATTTGACTGCGGCCATGCTGGAGCACTGCCTTTTAGTCGAGCAAGTCGACCCCAGGACTTATTCATTGCAAGCCTAGTACTTATTCTATTGGCCTCTTTTTGCCGAACCGCTAAGTTAAGGGGACGTAAACACACCAGCATCGGTTGTCAAGCGATGGTGGGGGGACAAACACAGACACACATATACATATACATACATATACGACAGTCTTCTTTCAGTTTCCGTCTACCAAATCCACTCACAAGGCTTTGGTCGGCCCGAGGCTATAGTAGAAGACACTTGCCCAAGGTGCCACGCAGTGGGAATGAACCCAGAACCATGTGGTTGGTAAGCAAGCTACTTACCACACAGCCACTCCCGCGCCTATCATCATCATCGTTTAACATCCTCCTTCCATGTCCGCTTGGGTGAAATAATTTGACAGTTGCTCAGCCGAAGGACTGTTGCTTGTCTGCTGTCTGTTTTGGTATAGTTTCCATGATGAATGCCAACCATTTTGCAGAGTGTAGTGGGTGCTTTTTTATAGTTAGCAGCAATAATGGTGAGATCACAAGAAACTTGCAAGACAAGTCTTAAGGGTGGCTGTAGGTGCAGGCTCTTTCAACTACAGTTACTACTCATTTTTAACAGCGGAGTGGACCGAAGCAACAAGAAATACAATGTCTTGCTGAAGGACACAACATGCAGCCAGGAATCAGTTTCATGACCTTACAATGAGCAGTCAAATACTCTCGTTAGAGAATTCTAAACCACACGCTTCACATATATAATATTGGGTTGTCCGGAAAGTTCTTGCCAATTTTTAAAGGAAAGAAAAAGGTCAATAAATACTTGCCATTTGCATTTTTAATCGACCAAATATGAACCATTTTGTTGCACAGTGCGTCTCCATCTTTCCTTTAACTTGAAAATACCCTCTTCCCAGAACTGAGGTGGTTTCATGGCAAATAAGTCGAAAGGTAAACTACTATAAATCGGTACGAACTTTCCAGACAACCCAATACGAAGAAAAGAAATTTTAGAGTGTATTGCAGGGATAACTGTACAATTTATTTTCCAAATACATCTGATCCTAGCTTTCACAAGGTGCAATATTCTCTGCATAAACTTTCAGCATGGAGAAACTTTTGAACTGCAGGTTGAAGATCTAAGCACGAGATGTGCCTTGTAAAGCCTCAGGTTCCACTTAGTTTAGGGCCTACACCATTTGATTGAATTAAACTGTGTGTGTGTGTGTGTGTGTGTGTGTGTGTGTGTGTGT
>NC_069008.1:3763492-3764724 GCF_001194135.2 Octopus bimaculoides
GGTAGTAGTAGTGGGAAATGTTGAAGTTTAAAAAGGAAGTCTGAGAGTAGCATTAAGTGAGACTGGAGACATTATAAAAATGGAAATTGCCACCAGCCAGTAGTGGGAGGAGCGGTGGCAGGAGTAGATATGGTGGCAGCTGCAGAAGTGGTAGTAGCAGCAGCAGCAGCAGCAGTAGTAGTAGTAGTAGTGTTGTTATGATAAAAGCAGTGATGAGAGAGCGAAGGACTAGCAATTACCAAGTGTAGCCAAAGAGGCTAAACTCGACAGAAATAGCAGCCAAATCTTCCTCAAACCAGACTGTCTTATCTATGTATACATGTATATATATGTGTGTTTGTGTGTCTGTGTTTGTCCCCCCACCATCGCTGGTGTGTTTACGTCTCTGTAATTTAGTGGTTCGGCAAAAAGAGACCGATAGAATAAGTACTAGGCTTACAAAAGAATAAGTCCTGGGGTCGAATTTCTCGACTAAAGGCGGTGCTCCAGCATGGCCGCAGTCAAATGACTGAAACAAGTAAAAGAGTAAAAGAGAGAGTATGTGTGAGCCAAAGAATAAGCCCTCCAGACCTGCTAAAAATTTCAGCCAAATCACCCTCAAATGACACCCTGCTGCCTTAGGTATCTATGAGCAACAAGGAAGACTTCTATTATGGCAGCTAGTGACTAGAAATAGCAGCCAAAGCTCCCTCAAATCACACTGTGCTGTCTTGCGTATGTGTGTATGCATATATTTATCTATGAGCCAACAAGAGACCTCTCTATGGTAGCTAGGCCTGTTAGAAATAGCAGACAAATCTCCCTCAGATCACAAATTACTATCTTATGTATGTAGGAGCCCATCACGTAATGGCTAGACTTGCTAAAAATAGCAACCAAATTTCCCTTAAATGACACTCTGCTGCCTTATGTATCCTATGAGTGAATGAGGAAGGTCTCTACATGGTAGCAAGACCAGGCAGAAACAGCAGTCAAATTCCCCTCAAGTTACACCCTACAACCTTGTGTGTGTGTGTGTGTGTGTGTGTGTGTGTGTGTGTGTGTCTAGGCACACATGGCTCCAGGTTCAGTCCCACTGCATAGCACTTTGGTCAAGTGTCTTCTGCCGTTGCCTCAGGTTGACCAAAGCTTTGTGAGTGAATTTGGTAGATGGAAACTGAAAGAAGCCCATCGTATGTGTGTGTGTGTGTCCGTGTCCTAGCCACTGCTTGACAATTAGTATTGGTATGTTA
>NC_069008.1:3765539-3766141 GCF_001194135.2 Octopus bimaculoides
CCACGCAGTGGGACTGAACCTGGAACCATGTGGTTGGTAAGCAAGCTACTTACCACACAGCCACTCCTACACCTATATACAAATGTATATATATATATATATAATATATGTGTGTGTGAACTTAGCAATGTGTATGCATGTACTGACTTGTTACTGTGTATGTATAATAATGTGTACTTACAGTCAAGTGTGTGTGCGCGTTTGTGATTATGGACATTTGTGTCTAAAGTGAAGTGAAGGTGTGTATGTGAGAAAGAGAGAGAGGTAAAACATGTTGACGATGGGGGCTGACTGTGTCCCTTGATAAATGAGAGGAAAGAGCCGGCCACGGCGGTGTGAACACAGATGAAATAAGGAATGTGAGTGAAGTGTTTGGGGACAGGGAGAAGGGAGAGGAGGAAAAGGGGTTGTGGGTCTCAATTGAAAAGCCAGGCAGGAAGATTAAAAGACACAATGTCTAACCAAAAGGCAATCAGGATACCTCTGCATGTGTGCGTGTGCGTGTGTGTGTGTGTGTGTGTGTGTGTGTGTGAGACAGAAAGGGAGAGAGTGTGCATATGTATCAATATAAATGTATATGTTGCTATGTGTGCTTGCGAGTG
>NC_069008.1:3770098-3770775 GCF_001194135.2 Octopus bimaculoides
TTTTTCAAACCACCAACAAGAGGTATATATGAATAAGCCTATGCATAAATATACTGAAGCAAATACATACAAATATATATATATATATACATACATACATACATACATACATACACGCATATATGTTCTTGTGAAGACATCAAGCGAAGCCGACAACACATATCAGCACATGAGGATTGGTAAGATGAAACAAGATGATGATGATGATGATGATGGTGATAACAACAACAGCGGTGGCGGTGGGCAGATAAAGCATGAAAGACACAAGATATTTAAAGCCGATTCCAACACATCCTGTTAGTGAAAAATCAAAATGGAAAAAAAAAAAAAAAAAAAAAAAAACGAAAACCACAGTGATATACATAAAAGGCCATGCTGCAGCAGCAGTAGTAATATCACCCTCACTTGCCAAAGATTAGGCACACTCCTCTTCTACATGCTGTCTCTCCCAGCACGACCACCACAACCACCATAATTCAGCCGACCTTTAATCAGTTCAGGTTTCAAGGTTTTTAATGTACCTTTGTCTCTTTCTTGACAGGAATTTAATTTTTTAGTTTTATTTTGTTATTTGTTTCAATCACTGTGACTGCAGCCATGCTGGAGCACCACTTATGAAAGGTTTTATTGAACAAATCAATCCCACAACTATTCTTAAATTTTTTTTTTTTTTTTTT
>NC_069008.1:3770931-3774896 GCF_001194135.2 Octopus bimaculoides
TTGGTCCCTTTTTCCAAAGAATATATAGATATATATATTCTTCCCTGTGCCTGTCAAATCTTATGTCCCTGCCGTAAGGCTTTACTTCCACACACACCAGCTTAATTTAATTCATCCTTAGTCAAAAAACAGTCGTTCTCAATGTCCTGTTATTTGTATTTGTGTACCATTTCTCTGTTTTTTTTTCCGTCCTTGTTTTCGTATACATTCGCTGCTTTCTTCCAAGAAGTCTAGTGCTCTTAGCTTAGTTTTTCCTTGGGGCTGGCCAGATTGGAGCAATTTCGAGTATAACCAGCCGAGATTGCAAAGATAGTCTGGAACTCGACTGAGGAGGGAGAGCTCCGGATGGCCCGTCCTTGTTTTCTTTGTGTCATCTGTCTGGATGTTTTGTTGTCCCTTTTTGTGTCACCTAACTGTCTGGATGTTTTGCGTTCTTGTCCCATTTTTGTATTTTATATGTATATATATATATGTGTGTGTGTGTGTGTGTGTGTGTGTGCAAATATACACACAATGTTATTAATTATAATTGGTTGTTATTTCATGTTCTCTGGTGTTGATGTTAAAGAATGAGACAACAGATCTGGTAAATGCTACTTAAAGTTTGCTGCTGTCAAACCAGGTTTATAGGAGATGGTGTCCTGAGTATGATTTGAAACTGCATCCTGTAAGTGGGGGGAGGGGGTTCCAGGGATTTTAAGGAATGGGAACAATTACTATTGTTCCTGGGTCTACTCTGGCTTGGAGTAGTGGCAACTGTCAGGGTCCCAGCTATAGGTTAATTACCATGTTAGGACCTGCCCGCCTATGCTTGTGAAAACCGGATCCAGTAGACTCTGTAGAAGAAGCCTTCAAGTTCCAACAGAGCAGAAGACAACTTCAGCAATGCATTTTGGAGTGCTGAGAGCAAGGTGGGGGCAGGACACCTTGGTCATCAACTGCATTTGTCTCCATCCCCAGTTGTCTTGACCTGGTCTTACCACTGGATTGAAGATCAATCGTCATGGACAAGAGTGAGGTTGGCAGTGCACAGTGCTTCTTCACTTAAACCATTAGCACACTTAGGGTACATCATGACGCCATACAAGTTTTCTCCCCTCTAGCTGCAGGCAAATTGTGTTGCACTCAGAGAGGAAAAGAACTTGTATGGTGACATGATGTGCCTACAGCATGCTAAAGGTTAAATGAAATAACTGCACCAAATACCAGGGATGAGGTGGTGAAGCATGACCTTCAAACATTGGGCCTCATTGAGGCAATGACAAGCGACCGAGACCTTTGGAGATATGCTGTGTTTGAGAAGACCCAAAAGACTAAGTGAGATCATAGCTATGGCTGATGCCAGTGTTGTACAACCGACCCATTTAAAAGTTCCATTCAATCGTCGGGCAATGTGCTGTGCTTGAGGAGACCTATTGAGTCAAGTAAAATTGCTGTCATGGTTGACGCCAGTACCATCTGATTGGCACCTGTGCCAGTGCCGCTGGACTGGCTTCCATGCCGGTGACACATAAAAAACACCTTTCGAGCGTGATTGATGCCAGTCCCACCTGACTGGCCCCCGTGCCAGTGGCATGTAAAAATCACCCACTACATTCTTGGAGTGGTTGCCAGATCTGATTGGAACATGGTGCAGCTTCCTAGCTTGCTAGACCTCAGTCAAACCGCCCAACCCATGCCAGCATGGAAAGCGGACATTAAACGACAACAACAACATGATATGAAATTTAAATAAAGTCAGCATAGTTGTTCAATAGTAGTAACTAGAGTGATGTCGTCTGTATGAGATTTGTTTGTATTGCTTTGTAGACCACAACAAGATCCAGTCCTTGCTGCTGTGGTGTCTTGTCTATCTTAATGACCCTTAGAGCTAGTTCAAGCTCCTAGCAGGGCCTTTTAAGCTGCACAGGTCAAAGGATAAAAACTTTGAAAATGGCTGCCAAAATCACTCAGGGATTAAATGCATTTTACTAGTAGTGTCTATTCAGAGTATTAAAGATCACTTGCAGGGACAGAATAGAGAAATGCTCAAATCCTGAAAGGTGCCAATCTGCACAGCCTGTAGGAGCTTGAATGGCACCTTGTGCAAGTGCCTTCCATTCTAGCCCTGGGTGGACCAATGCCTTGTGAGTGGATTTGGTGGAGAGGAGAGAGAGACCTGCAAGTCATGTGTTCTGACTGCCAGAAGGATGACTACCCAAGGCAGTTGTACAATGTGTTCTACCAGAAGGACAAAGAAAGAGGAGATGCAAGGGGACATGATATGGCGTGCCACCTTCAAAGATCTGAAGCAACTTAGCATTACTTGGGAAGACACAGGCAACTATGTTCAAAACCGGGGTCATTGGAAATGCCTTGCTGCCCAGTATACAAACCAACTGTATAGGGAGAACTAAAACTTAAGAGTTCCCAGAAGTAAAAGCAGGTTTGCTTAGGGTTAACCTCCCTTTCTGGAGGCGCAATGGCCCAGTGGTTAGGGCAGCGGACTCGCGGTCATAGGATTGCGGTTTCGATTCCCAGACCGGGCGTTGTGAGTGTTTATTGAGCGAAAACACCTAAAGCTCCACGAGGCTCCGGCAGGGGATGGTGGCGAACCCTGCTGTACTCTTCCACCACAACTTTCTCTCATTCTTTCTTCCTGTTTCTGTTGTGCCTGTAATTCAAAGGGTCAGCCTTGTCACACTGTGTCACACTGAATATCCCTGAGAACTACGTTAAGGGTACACGTGTCTGTGGAGTGCTCAGCCACTTGCACGTTAATTTCACGAGCAGGCTGTTCCATTGATCGGATCAACTGGAACCCTCGACGTCGTAAGCGACGAAGTGCCAACACACAACACCCCTTTCTAGAAAAAAAAAGCTAAGTTATAGAAACATTGATGACAATGCAAAAGTAAGAAGATCTGGGAGCGGAAGGCCTTAAAAAAATAGCACGGAATCAAGAACAAGAGAGAAGTCCTTAATGGCTTCTGCTCCAAAGTTAGAGTGAAAGGCTGAAGTAGAGGTGTGAGAAAGTTGTGTAGTCGAAGATAAAAAAAGAAAAAACAGTGGATGAGAGACTGATCCTTGTGGTACATCATTTAGAGAAAAATGCAAATTTTTGGAAATAATGCTATTGTATGCTAATATATGCGTTTGGTAGACTGTGTCCAGGGGTTACAGTTGTGTGTCATGTAATGTAGCACCTAGTATGCTTTGCAGAGGTGTGGGAATGTTATTAACCCATTACCTACCAGTGATCTCATATGAGATCACTTAAAAATTACAAACTTCGTAATTATCTGTCAATATTTACACATATCTAACCTTTTTGCTATATCTACTAGGTATATTTCTCTGATATTCAAATGAGGTTTGTTAATTTTTCACCCAATATCTCACTTATTTCTATTTAAAATGTTAATTTGATCATTCCAGCATGTTTCTAAGGCTGTTTTATGCTAGAAATCAAAGTTTCAAAAAAAAAAAAAATTCCAGTTAATAGAATTATGTAATGGGTTAATTAAAGGTAAAAAACAGCGGTTAGCAGACTGATCCTTGTGGTACACCTCTGAGATAAAAATGCAAATTCTGGAAATAATGTTATTGTATCTTAATCCACGGATTTTCAAGCTGTGTCCAGTAGTTACGGTTCCATGTTGTGTATATACAGCCGTTGATTATGGTGGTAAATCGATAAGTAACAATAGAGATAAGTAATTGGTGATCTTCAAATACAACAGGCAGTCAAGTAGGATGGAAGATATTAGAAAAACAAAAACAAAAAAAAAAAAAGAAAAAGAAAAGCTGATCAATCCAACCAATCAATCAACAAGTCATTGCAAGACAAAATAATAGCATTAATGAATAGCAAGTGTACCTAAAATTATTCTGTAGACAGTTTGGAGAAAACAACAGACCCAAATCAGAGAAGTGGAAATTAAACACCTTAAACACTACCATGGCTTTTGCAACTTATATATACG
>NC_069008.1:3775168-3778011 GCF_001194135.2 Octopus bimaculoides
GATGGTGGCGAACCCTGCTGTACTCTTTCACCACAACTTTCTCTCACTCTTACTTCCTGTTTCTGTTGTGCCTGTAATTCAAAGGGTCAGCCTTGTCACACTGTGTGTCACGCTGAATATCCCCGAGAACTACGTTAAGGGAACACGTGTCTGTGGAGTGCTCAGCCACTTGCACGTTAATTTCATGAGCAGGCTGTTCCATTGATCGGATCAACTAGAACCCTCGACGTCGTAAGCAACGGAGTGCCAACAACAACAATACACATGTGTATGTGTTTGTGTGTGTGTGTGTGTGTGTGTGCGCACACACACACACATATATTAGCTTAAAAACCACATTCTGTGTGGACTTTTATGCTAGATCCTGCAGAGGAATATTTGGGCTTGTGGCCCAAAACTAAAGAGAGCTAAATAGCATGACTATAATACGTCTATAATGACTATATGCCCTGGTGGTGTTTGATCAGAGATTAAGGACGGATGAGAATTAATTCTGTAATGTAATCATTCTGTTGTTCCAGTCCCAAGTTGAATTCCAACTGTTGGTCAATTTGTCCCAAAGTTCCTATCTAGACGTAAAATTAACGAAGTGAATGTCCTTTCTCTCCCCGCTTGACCTCTGACGTCATCTGACAAACGCCAACCAAGATGGCGTGAATCAACCAAGCTTTACTTGCTAGAAATAGCAACCCAAATGCTTTGAAACCAGATCCCAATACTGGATGCTCAAGAACCAAACGAAGGGCAGATTCTTAACCCCTGATTCCCAAAAGGTATGATATGTTTATGTTGAGCAAATGAAAATTGAGATACAAAGGTCCCAGACAGACAGAATTTTGCTTTTATCATAACAGATATATTATTCTTGAGCAAGAATACTACTGACAGTGAGTTTGAAGCTTCGACCAGTTAAATAATCATTGGACAATTGCTTAACTGGCTGAAACTTTGCAGCCACAGTCAATAATATTCTTATTTAAGAATATAGAGTAACCCATCAGATTAATGCAAACTGTTTTTATGATAACTGAACATTAAAAAGCATCAATATATATATATAAATTCTAATTAACCCTAATATATTCTCTGTGCCTTTTCAACTTCACTTATTGTATTCTACTATTCATTTAGACTAACTATATATATATATATATATATATATATATATATATATATCTTGTGAATAGCAATGGTAGAGTGGCATTTGTGATTTGCATTCTGGTTGAACAAATGCTTATTTCCATCAACATGAAACCTTGGGTTCCAGAAAGTTAACATGAATTCCATGGAAAAGAAACTGTTTATATACTGCTCTTGTGTTGAGTACTCGTTCTTCCAGTGCGATAATAACATATGTGCCAGTATGTGTCTGTTTGTGTATAAACACACAAATGCAGAAAGAGAGCAAAAAATAATAACACTAATACAAATAAATATCTTACAAGAGTAATGAAAATATTCCTTTTTTTCCCTTCTTTTTGTGCCATGTAAAACATCCGAGCAGTGTGCTGGATGAAAGTGAAAAATTCAGATTTGGGGGTAGTTATATCATCCAGTGCAATGATGGCCAAAACAGAAGCCAAAACACTTGAAATTTGATCCATGTTATATATATTTAATAATTACACACACATACATATATTTAACATGTACGTATTTTCAAGGGTCCTTTTGATTTGACAATCACTACATTTTATTACTTATATACATTTATACACAAACACACACACACACAAATGAATAAACATCTGTGCGCATGTATTCATGTTGTGTGTGTGGGTGTGTGTGTGTGTGTAAATAAATACACACGTGATAAAGTGATACAGATATGTACTTATGGGCTAATGTGTTTGTCCTGGGGATATCATCAAACTGCCTCCAGTGTAACAATTCTGGTTTGGGGTCTCTGGAGTTATGGAGAGTGATTTTGGCAATCATTTTCCAAGTTTTTACCCTTTGAGCTGTCCAGCATAGGAGGCCCTACTAGGAACCTGAACTGGTTCTTAGGGTCATTAAGGGTACATAAGGCACCACAGCGGCAAGGATTGGAGATTGTGGAGGTCTACAAAGCAATACAAACAAATCTCCTATATAGACAACACCACTCTGATACCTCCCTCACCGTTTTCTAGTTAATTACCACTACCCCTTAATTATCTTTATTCCCAGATCCATTCTGCCCTAGAACAGCAGTATCTGTCAAGGTCCCATCTATGGGCTAAATAGATTTCCCACGGGTAGACGAGGCGCCCATTGTTTTTGACAAAGCCACGGGAGAAGCAGCTCTTCCAGAAGATACACTGACATAATACACAGAGTCAAAATAATTGCCATTCATCTTGCAATGTTTGTCACTGAAATCCAATGGCATACACATATCTTATTGTCATTTCATTTTCTGATCTAGTTTGTATTTTATAAAGTCCTTTGGCAATGGATGCATAATGACGTGAATTATCTGCATATGTGCAAGGATGAAAGTAAACCAGAGCAATCAGGCTAAATGTGAGAATGGTTATCATCTGACGAGGTGAGGCAGGGATTACATGTGTGTGCTCAGTGTGTGTTCAAGGCCTCACTGACTGACAGTGGTGTGTTGCCACTGCTTATAAACCTTGGACAGATATGTTGCAATGAAATACATGGCATGCCCATTGTTACACCTGGTCTCAGTGTAGGTTTGTAGTTGATAACTGAGGAATGAAGAAGTTGTAAAAGACAAGAGCTGTTGCCTAATCAAGAAATGAAACTTCATAGCAACTCAGAAAATAAAAACAGTCAAGATTTTCATGTTAAGCTTTAAAAAAAAAAGTATTGTAAAGTGCTTTTGTCAGTTCTAACAC
>NC_069008.1:3780129-3783030 GCF_001194135.2 Octopus bimaculoides
AAAAAAAAAAAAAAGGTTTTGAATGGTACAACAATGTACTATAATACAAAAAAACGGACTATATACCTGTTGTAATTTAGTTATCTATAGTCTGATGATATTTCGGAATGCAATTTCTTCTTCCGACCTCACGCACTTCTCATGAGGAATTCCGGAAGGAGTTTCGTGAGACCATTACTGAGATGCTTCCGAAAAAGAAAAGTTGTTGGAAAACAGATTATAGCAGAGACTCCATCTAAGACTATCTGAAGAAGGAAATGTATTCCGAAATATCATCGGACTATAGTTAACTAAATTACAACAGGTATATAGTCCGTTTTTATGTATTATAGTGTATTGTTGTACCATTCAAAACTTTATATATATATATTTATTGCTTGTGGAAAGGCCCTGAATGAAGGTGCATAGGAGAATATTGTGGGTTGCGTATGCAACTACACATACTCTAAGCAGCAGGAACATATGTTGGCCATTTTATCTAATTATGCTGTATAATTAACTGTGGGAGTAAAAGAAAAGTTTGAAGACATACCAGTCTTTGTATTCCTTGTAATTGTCTTGTGAGTGGATCTGGTAGACGGAAACTGAAAGAAGCCTATCGTATATATGTATGTGTGTGTGTGTGTCTGTGTCCCCCCCCCCAACATCGCTTGACAACCGATGCTGGTGTGTTTACGTCCCCGTAACTTAGCAGTTCAGCAAAAGAGACCGATAGAGTAAGTGCTAGGCTTACAAAGAATAAGTCCTGGGGTCGATTTGCTCGACTAAAGGCGGTGCTCCAGCATGGCCGCAGTCAAATGACTAAAACAAACAAAAGAGCAAAAGAGTATGTGTGTGTGCGCATGCATGTGTACTTTGCTTTGTCTCCTAACTCCTGATGGAATCATAAGGGCTCTATTGTGACATGTAGCATGGTATAGGAACATCTAAACCTGGCCAAGTCAAACTTTCCAATTCTGATCACCACAGCCAATTTTTGAGAGAGGAGGGGAGGGGGAGACAGGGGACATAAGGAAGAGAGAGAGAGAACAGTCCCCAATACATGACTGGTACTTTATTGGCCTTGAAGGAGTGAAAGAGAAAAACTGATTTCAGCACAATATGAGCTCAGAAGGCAGAGATCAGGAACAAATACCACAAGGCACTCTACCCAATTCTATAATGACTCGGCCAACTCAATTGCATGCACGCGCGTGTGCATGTGTATTGTTCGGCCTTTTGTCTCTGAAGATGATCGGATTAGCGCTAAACTCTTTGTGGGTTTTCGGGTGACTCATTAGGCCATTAGGCTTGCAATGGAACAGTGGGGACACCTAACAGCAGAAGCAAGACTTTGTACAATTCTTGCTTTCTGAGCAACCCTCCTCTCTTGTAGTTCCTCTGATCATTTCTGATTCAAAGTGTTGCACACCGGAGTATGTTGCACGATACTACAGTGAGCAATCGTATGTGTGTGTGTGTGTGTGTGTGTATACACAGGAAGAGAGGGAGAGAGACAGAGAGATATAGAAAACAAAAGTGAGGATAGAGAGGTAGATGGAAAAATGTAAAGATTTAGAGAGAGAGAGAGAGAGAGAGAGAGAGTGGGTGGGAATGAAAAGAAAGAAAAACTGAAGAGATGGTTCACTGATTCTAATTTCTCATTGGTCATCACAGAAGTAATTAACTGGTGTAGTCCGGTTGAGCGGATGAGAGGACTGTGCAGGTTAAGAATTTTGTTGTTTTAATTTTGTTTTGTTTTTTGTTTTTTTTTTAAGAGAAAAAGAAAGAAGAGAAAGATGAAGACTATGAAGAAGATGATGATGATGATGATATTGGGGGATCAAGCGAAGCAGCTTACGTGACATACTGGTTGCTGCTGTTGTTGTTGTTGTTGTTGGTGGTTGGCTGAGAATAAGGGGGGGATATGGGATCGTACCCATTTAATCCACGCTGCTTTACCAAGTTGACTTCATCCTCGACTTTCTCGCGCTGCTTCTTTGACATCCGACCAAATTTCACCGCTGAAAGCAACAACATTAGAAAAAAAACTTGCCCAGTCTTCTCAGCTAATTCTTCAGTATTTATATATTTATATATTATTATTATTATTAATAGTTTAAAAAATAATAATAATAATAATAGTAATAATAATGATGATATTGATGATGATGATGATGATAACACTGGCAAAAAAGCCACATATTTCTGGAAAGTATTGGGTGATCTCAACAAAACAGGGCTTCCAGTAAAATACTAGGTATACATTATCTAAATCAGAGGTTCTCAACCTGGGCCCATATGGCCCCTGAGGATCTATAAAAATTTTGGGGAGTCCTTGCAACAAAATAGTAAATTGGGGATCAAAAATAGCATTTCAAAGGTCCCTAAACAAATTTTGCTTTAGATGTATGTATTGGTGTATATTACAAGAAATAGCTAGGCTTCTTTCTATAACACTTTACATAGTTCAACCTACATAATGTGGGAAAAACAAAATAAGAAATTTTGAAAGACATATATGTATAAAAACTAGATTTTAACCCTTTTATCACCATATTTCTGTGTTTCTTTCAATTGATTTTAAATATAACAAAGAATTTAGTAAAATAACTTAGCTATCATTAAGCTAGTGTTAGGTTTGCTTTTCACCCTCACCAACTCATAAAAGGAGCAAAAACTAAGTGGAGTGAGCAGGATTTTTCTACTATAACCCTGGACCAACCGATGCCTTATGTGTGAATCTGGTAGATGGAAACCATGCAGAAACCCATTGTACACGTCTATGTGTGTGTGTGTGTTGTGCCTGCCACCCATCACTGTTTCACAACAGGTGCTGACATGTTTACATCCCTTTAACTTAGCAGTTCAGCAAAAAAGACCATCAGAATAAGTACCAGATTTAAAAATAGTACTGGGATA
>NC_069008.1:3783197-3786629 GCF_001194135.2 Octopus bimaculoides
ACACACACACACACACACATTCCCCGTAAAAAATAAAGAGCCAAAGTTTGTTTGAGCCAAGGATTTGAATTCAAAATGTAAAGAGAAGTAACCTTAATATAACAAAGTATTTTTGATGGATGCTCTACCGACTTTGCTAATCCCAAAACTTGATTTATATTTTCAAATCATCAACAGTATTATTATTATTATTATTATTATTTTTCTTTTTAAGGGGGAGGGTTGCAATAGAGGAGTCAAACATCCTAATATGGCATAGACATAAAGCCACAAAGCTACAGAAACATTCAAGGCAAAAAAACAAAAATTGGACAATATGAAAATGTATGTATGTATATATCTATGCACCTATGCATGTGTGGGCATATGAATTCATTTGTGCACATACATACACACATACACATATATATATAGCATAGCAATATCTGTCCAATCCATGCCAGCATGGATGGTGGACATTAAATGATGATATATATATATATATATGTTTGTGTGTGTGCACACACACACATTTGTATATGGATATACATTGAAACACACTGATATAATACATATATTCACATACATGTATGTATGTGTGTGTGTTTGTGTGTGTATATAAATATATAACTACACGCATGCTTATACATAGGATACATACATACGTACATATGCATATATGCATACATAAGTACACATAATAAAAAAAAAAAACTTAAAGAAAATACAAGTGACCATGTTCTTTTCATGTAAGAAGCCACACAGACAGAATTTAAAAAATGACAAAATCTCAGAACCATACTTACCTGCCTGGTTGTGAGTGTATGTGTATGTGCATGCACATCTGTATGTGTGTGTTTGTTCCTTTGCTGGAAGCTAAAGTTTCATTCATACAGTTTCTACTCTTGAGTTACTAATTACCATCAATGCCCAAGAGAGTAACTTTGGAATAAAGACAGTGCAACACTCTGGTTCAGCAGCATACACACAGTGGCATGTATTGAGTACTTTCTTATCCATTCACACACACACACACGCATAACATACATACAACAAAACCCCACCTCCCAACAAAATGCATGAAACCATACAGAATGTCCATTTAGCATTAATCCCTTGGCATGCAGCTTATTCTGCCAAATGTAATATTCAATTACTCACAATGTTTTGAATTAATCATACATTATCTCATAGCTTTGAAATTTTGATGATGTGATTGTTTATTTTAGAATGGGATTTTAAGGTGGGTGTAAGAGGCTAGATATGGCCAATTTGAACATAAAGCTAGTTGAATATTTGGGCCTGATATGGCCGAGGGTTAAGGAATACAAACCTACTACTAACGTGATTGGCAGTGTTGTCACCAATTCTGTTTGTCCTTCCCCACAGCTATGGCACTATCACTATGGAAATATTATTAGATCACTTCAGTACCTCCTGACTGGCCTTCGTGCCGGTGGCACGTAAAAGCACCCACTACACTCTCGGAGTAGTTGGCGTTAGGAAGGGCATCCAGCTGTAGAAACTCTGTCAAATCAGATTGGAGCCTGGTGTAGCCATCTGGTTCACCAGTCCTCAGTCAAATCGTCCAACCCATGCTAGCATGGAAAGCAGACATTAAACGATGATGATGATGATTGAGTAGAAATATACAAAAATGAACTGTCCACAAATGTGAGTATATGTAAGTATGTATTTGTAGGAGGCCAAGGAGTTGACTAAAACAAGATGGGTAGTTAATATCCATAGTCTCATTTGGTCATGCTTGGGAAGCCAGCCAGATAGCCTAATGATGACTGCTTCTGATAGGACCCCATGGAAAAGGTACTGGAGGACTGCTCCCATAACCCTTCCAGGAATAGTGGACAGAGAAGATGGATGGTTTAATCCATTTTAACACAGTTTACTACAACTATAAAACTGAATATTTATTACCTCTGGATTTTCCATGAGTAGGATTCGCAAGTATGTTGGACATTTATTGGATAATCTGTTAGCAGAAGTCACAAATGGGAAACTTCTGATCATAGTTCTGCTGGGTCAAGGACCAAGGGCTGAGAAACAGCAGCGATACATGGAAGAAGATGTAGTCCTACATACAGTGTGTCTGAACAAATGATGGGATGAAAACAACTAAAACATTTCACCACAGGTCTACTAGTGGTTAGGGTACTCAGTTCGTGATATGGCCATATCACGCTGAGAGCACCGGTTCTCGTCCGATCACCGAAGTTAAGCAACATCGAGCCTAGTGAGTACTTAGATGGGTGACCGCTTGGGAAACCTAGGTGCTGTAAGCGTCCCACACTTTTAAATGGCGGTGCCCCAGCATGGCCACAGCTCATGAGCTGAAACTAGATAAAATGAAAAATGAAAATGATATCTGTGAAGTGCTCAGCCACTTGCACATTAATTTCATGAGCAATTTGTTCCGTTAATCAGATCAACTGGAACCCTTGCTGTTGTGACCAACGGAGTGCCAGTTCACGAGTTCAAACTGGCCCAGGGTCAAAACAGCAACATGACAATATCAAATAATGTAGTCCTAGATAAACTACGTTTGAATAACTGTTGAGATGGGTCTGTAAATAAAGCTAAACAAAGGTTAAACAACAACAACAAGGAAGAGTGCATGAAACAATGTATTCCAAGATATACTGTGCCTGAATAAATGATGGGGTGATAACAGCTTAAAACATCTTTGATCACAGATCTGCCAGATTGTACTGGCCAGGGGCTAAACAACAACACAAAGAAGAAAGCATGAAATAACAGAGTCCCAGAGACGCAATGTCTGGATAAACGATAACGATAGGATGATAACAGTTTAAAGCATTTTTGACTACAGAGCTGATCGGTCAGGACTGACCTAGGGCTAAGCTACAGCAGCACAATGAAGAACATGTTAATGTCATCCTACATACATTGTTTTTAGAAAGATGAGATGGTTACAGCTGGGACATTTTAGATCATAAGTCTACAGGATCAGAATCAACCTAGGGCTACACAACATGAAGAAAGGGCACATTAAATAATGTAGTCCTAGATACTCTATGTTTGAGTAAAAGACAAAACAGTCGTATCTGAAACATCTCTGATCATATGCCCATAGGATCAAACTGACCTGATATTAAACAACAAAGCTAAACAGGAACTTTGAAACTATCTTCATTTGAACCTAAATTTGTTGACCCAATCAAAGGCTTAAACCTTTAGTGTTTAGATTACTTTGTCAAATGTAATACTTATTTATTCACATTGTTTGGAATTAATTGTGCCTTGTCTCATAGCTTCAAGACTTTGATGACATGATTATTTATCTTTAGAATGACAATGTAGGGTAGGTGTGATAGGCTGAATCTCATAAGTTTGAACATAAAACAAGGATAATATTCTGACCAGATATGGCCGGTTTGAACACTAAAGGCTTAAAGATTGTCTTACCAAAGCTGA
>NC_069008.1:3787552-3788283 GCF_001194135.2 Octopus bimaculoides
CCCCCACATACACACACATGCAAAGATACATATAGGATAGGCTTCTTTTCTTGTTTCCATCTACTAAATCCACTCACAAGGCTTTGGTTAGCCTGGGGCTATAGTAGAAGACATTTGCCTAAGGTGCCGTGCAGTGGGACTGAACCTAAAACCATGTGGTTGGGAAGCAAGCATCTTACTACACAGCTATGCCAGCAAGATATATATATATATATATATGGTTAATCCCTACACATTTTTTTCTCTCTCCATTTTTTTCCCCTCTTAATCCTTTCTGTCAAAGAGCATAGGCTTGAAAAGTTAAAGACATTTCCACTCTTCCCAAGTGTCAAATTAATACAGCTGCTTATTGTTCTTTCACTTGTCTTCATCTTTTTTTTTTCAGTAAATTTGAACTACATATCAGCATCATCATTTAACGTCCGTTGTCCATGCTGGCATGGGTTGGATGGTTTGACTCTGAGAGTGTAATGAGTGCTTTTACACGCCACCGGTGCAGGTGCCATTTGCGTGACACCAGTATCTGCCATGACTGCGCTATGTATGCATGTATTTATATATGTATGTATGTGTGTGTATATATGTATGTCATCATCATCATCATCATCATCATCGTTTAACGTCCGCTTTCCATGCTAGCATGGGTTGGACGATTTGACTGAGGACTGGTGAAACCGGATGGCAACACCAGGCTCCAGTCTGATTTGGCAGAGTTTCTACAGCTGGATGCC
>NC_069008.1:3788367-3789485 GCF_001194135.2 Octopus bimaculoides
TATATATATATATATATATATATATATATATATATATATATATGTATTTATAAGATGTATATTCGTGTGTGTGTGTGTATTTCCAAGGGTAAGTTTGTAGTCTTCAATTCAATACTAACTGCTTTTATACATCTAGATCCGTGTGTGTGTGTATGTATGTATATGATGTATATACATGTGTGTGTGTGTGTATATATATATATATATATATGTATTTATAAGATGTATATTCGTGTGTGTGTGTGTATTTCCAAAGGTAAGTTTGTTGTCTTTAGTTCAATACTAACTGCTTTTACACATCTAGATCTCTGTGTGTGTGCACATCGGTTGAAATGCCTGATAAAACGAGACCGGATATCAAATGCTATCTGAAGTGCTACAATAAACAAATATTGTTGACATAATCAACATTTTTTTCTCAGCCATGAGATGTTGTATAATTAATTACTCCATTACAGGTCCATTGCCACTCATTGGACTGTAGCAGTGGTGGTGGTGGCAAAGGAGGAGAGGGACAGTTGCACCAGTTTGCAGTATTAGACTGATTACATCATCCACAGGGTTTATTTATAGTATTCTGTGTAAAGCTGGTATCCCTTGTGTTCTCTTTCTTCAACACGTCTCCAGTTGGTGAGAATTGGTGACAGAAGACTTGATAGAGTAACTACTCTTTTGCTGCTGAAGGATTGGCAAAAAAACCCCCGACATGGGACATGAAGTGTGTGATACCTCTATGGAGAATAAATCTTGTAGGGAGCACCATCTCTGCTTTGTTGCTCTTTTACTCTTTTACTTGTTTCAGTCATTTGACTGCGGCCATGCTGGAGCACCGCCTTTAGTTGAGCAAATCAACCCCAGGACTTACTCCTTGTAAGCCTAGTACTTATTCTATCAATCTCTTTTGCCGAAACGCTAAGTTATGGGGACGTAAACACACCAGCATTGGTTGTCAAGCGATGTTGGGGGGACAAACACAGACACACAAACATACACATATATATATACATATATATATGACGGGCTTCTTTCAGTTTCCATCTACCAAATCTACTCACAAGGCTTTGATCAGCCAAGGAATACAGCAAAAGACCCTTGCGCAAATAAGTTATGTTGTGGGA
>NC_069008.1:3790118-3792825 GCF_001194135.2 Octopus bimaculoides
TATATATATATATATATATATATATATATATGTATGTATGTATATTTATAACTACACATAGGCATGCATGTATACGCAGGTACCTAATCCAATATAAACTGTAGATCCAATCAAGGATGGTTCGAAGTATAGCATATGTATAAAAGAAGAACTCAAGTGGGGATTCAAAAATACACACACACACACATAACAGGTTTCTTTCAGTTTCCATCTACCAAATCTACTCACAAGGCTTTGATCAGCCAAGGAATACAGCAAAAGACCCTTGCGCAAATAAGTTATGTTGTGGGAATATAAGTAATATATAACAGCTCGACTGACAATTACTTTTTCAGCCAATGGTGCAAGAGACAGGATTAACAGCCCCTTAAATTTGAAATTCAAGGCTGATTTCAGGGATAAAAATCACTGAAGCAACTAGAGAAATACAGGAAGTTAATTAGTGCCATCTCTAGAATTCCATTATCATAATGAGAGGCAACTCTGCAAGTGCAGTATCCTGCACTGCCAGTTTGGCATGGAAAGAATTTCTCATTGTAGGTGTCTATAACAACTCTTCCCTTCCTGATGCCATGAAGAGGGTTTATTTCAAGGCAGTAGTCGAATCTGTACTTCTCTATGGCTTTTTTTATAGTATGGACACTGAACAAGAAACTTGAAAAGAAGCTCGTCAGTACATACATGAAAATGCTTTGTGCGGCACAAAATCTTTCTTGGCAGCGACACCCTACAAAGCAGCGACTGTATGGCAGTCTTCCTAGCGTCACCTTGGTAACTAGAGAAGGAAGAACTCTTTATGAAGGACACTGCTGGAGAAGGAAGGATGAAATATCTGGAGATTTCCTTCTCTGGACTACAGAGGTATCGACAGACAAAGAAGAGAATATATCAAGCAGCTTGTTGAAAGAACGAGATATCTGGTAGAGGATAGGAAGGCTGCTATGGAAGATCAGGATGTTTAGCATGGAGAAGTTGCATTGATCCAAGGAAACCCCTCGACCAAAGAGATATAAACAGCAAATCCAAAAACCATGAAATTGTTGTATGCAATTGGTCTAGGACACTGATTTTGAGAAGATTTTTATTTCTTGCCCCTCCCACCATCTCAGAGACATGGGAAAAGGGTCACAGGGTACTGCCCCTTCCCTTAAGTCATAAAAATAGACAAAAAGTTATTATTTTATCCTCTTACCAGTCACTGTGGCCATACTGGGGCAGTGCTAGTTGATTACAAATAACACAATCCTTACTTTGAATGGGTCAGTAATTATTTTACTGACCGGATGAATGGTCAAGTAGATTCAAATTCAAGACCTAATCAAATATACAAGGTACCAATTATTCTGCCATCTCCTCAACACATAACATATGTTCATCCATCAGAACAATAAGGACCATCTATTCATCCTTAAAAATGATTGATGAATTTCACAGGGATTTCCTTAAACCCTTTAGCATTTAAACTGGCCATATCCAGCCCAAATATTTTCGTTTTATGTTCAAACTAGCCAAATCTGGATTATCACACCTACCCTTTTATGTCATTCTAAAAACAATTACATCGTCAAAATTGCTATGCCACAAGATAATGCATAATTAATTCTAAACACTGAATAAATAAACATTACATTTGATAAAGTAATCTGAATGTTAAAGGGTTAAAGTGAAGAAGAGTTGAGTACTTTCAAACTCACTTTCTCGATCGTCCTTGACCAGCTTCGGTTCAGTGGCAAGACCAGGTCAAGAGAACCTGGGATGAAGACGGGTGCAGTAAACAAAGGTGTCCTACTTCATCTTACCCTCTCCACCCCCACAATGTGATGCTGTAGCCATCTTCTCCTCCACTGAACCTTGAAGGTTTCTTTCCCCCAGGGTCCACCTGATCTAGTCTTCATATGCATAGGTAGATAAGAAGCCCTAATATGCTAATTATAACGCATACCTGGGATCCTGACAGGTGCTACTAGTCCAGGTCAGAGTAAACCTGGGGACAATAGTGATGACTAAAAAATGGCCTCATGCTCCTCAAAGCTCTGGAACTTTTGAATCGGGGCTCCACCACGGGACACAGATTAAAGTCAAACTTAGGAGAGATGATACAGAATCTCTGGCAGGACAAGGTCCCAGACACTGAGATCTTTCAGCAAGCCAACATCCCAAGTTGGTAGGCCCTCTTACAGGAAACTCATATGGGTAAAGCACATCAGTTGAAAGCTGGAACCTCACATCACAAAGCAGTTCTTCTATGGTGTAGTCTGGTCAAGGGAAAGTACAGTCATACCTCAAGTAATGTCAGTAATTTGTTCCAAGAAATGGTTTCAGGTTCAGTCCCACTGCATGGCACCTTGGGCAAGTATCTTCTGCTACAGCTTCAGGTCAACCGAAAACAAGTAGAAGTTGAGCACTGGCATAAATGGGATTGAGTCTGCCCCCCCCCCCCCAACTTGTTGGCCCTGTGCCAAAATTTGAAGCCATCATCGTCATCTATTGTTATTTGACAATGATAATTAGCATGGATAAATAACAAAAAACTTGATATTTGATTACATCACTGAAACCTAACGAGTTAATTGTTTGAGACACACAGACACACACTTCCTAGTCTGAAAACAATTTTCCTGGCCTTTATTCCTTTCAGTCATCATTGGAAACAGTGGCCGTACCAGGGACACTCCCGCTTCAAGGTCATTTTTTAAGTACCCATATT
>NC_069008.1:3792925-3794941 GCF_001194135.2 Octopus bimaculoides
ATAAAAATCCTTCCTTATTTTGTAAAATTATATAAAACACAGGCAGTGTATTTCAACTGAAATATGACATTGAAATGGTTTTAAAATAGGGACCTGTTGGGGCAAGTGAAGACCTATTGGGGCAAGTGAAATCGAAACTGAACCAAATTTGATGACTGGCACCTGTGCCAGTGGAGCGCTAACAGCACCATCTGAGCGGGATCACTGCCAGAGCAGCAGTCTGTCTTCCGTGCCGGTGACATGTAAAAAGCACCATTTGAGTGCGATCGTTTCCAGCGTTGCCTTACTGGCACTTGTGCCGGTGGCATGTGAACAAAGCATTCGAGCGAGGTCGTTGCTGGCGCCGCTGGACTGACTCCTGTGCAGGTGGCATGTAAAAAACACCATTTGAGCGTGGCTGTTGCCAGTACCACCAGACTGGCCCTCGTGCCGGTGGCACGTAAAAAGCACCCACTATACTCTCGGAGTGGTTGGCATTAGAAAGGGCATCCAGCTGTAGAAACTCTGCCAGACCAGATTGGAGCCTGATGCGGCCATCTGGTTCGCCAGTCCTCAGTCAAATCGTCCAACCCATACTAGCATGGAAGGCAGACATTAAACGATGATGATGATATATATACACACACACACACATGGCAGGCTTCTTTCATTTTCCTTCTACGAAAACCATTCACAAGGCTTTAGTTGGCAAATGGCAATTGTAGAAGATGCCTAGCCCAAGGTGCAATGCAGCCGGACTGAACCCAGAACCATGTGGTTCAGAAGCAAACTGCTAACCACACAGCAATGCCTGCACCTCCCTTATTTGAAATGCTTTCAGAACATAGACAATCCTAGTGGTAATGAGCTGATTTGTCAGAAGTGTTGGTCACCTCTTGGAATATACACTACAGAAAACAGAAAGATAAGCTCACTGATTGTGCTTTACGTGTATGCATTCACATAAATTAGTAATGTATGTAGACACACAGTAATACTGCTAAATGTCATGTGTGTGTGTGGTTGCTTGTGTATATAGACAATGTGCAGACAGTACAGTGGTAAATGTCACAGGTATATATAAGTACAGAGTAGTAAATGTCACATTAGATGCGTGCGTGTACATACACAAAAACGCACATGTATAGGGATGTATGTGAATATACACACACACACGAATGTATTTAAATATGTCTGTATGTATGCATCTCTCTCTCTCTCTCTATATATATATATACACATACATACACAGCCACACATATACACACAGACACACATATACATACATACACACACATAGACATACATAACATATATACATAGATACATACACACACACACACACGAATGTATTTAAATATGTGCGTATGCATCTCTCTCTCTCTCTCTCTATATATATATATATATACACACACACACACATACATACACACACACATATACATACATAACATATATTCATAGATACACACACACAAATATATTTTGTCATTATTGTTTATTATTACACATAAGTGGAGAGTGTATGCATAAATACATTAACACTAATTCAACAGTCGTTTTCCATATACGGCGTCTATGAGTGATTAATCCTTGGAACACTTCTATTTCTCTCAAGCAACAGATATCTAAGTCCAAATCCAACCAGAACTCACTCCTGTTTAAAAATGACGGCTTAATCCTGTCCATTGTCATTTGCATTAACCCTTTAACATTCAGACTAATTACTCCGTCAAATGTAATACTCTCTCTTTTACTTGTTTCAGTCATTTGACTGCGGCCATGCTGGAGCACCGCCATTTGTTGAGCAAATTGACACCCAGGACATATTCTTTGTAAGCCCAGTACTTATTCCATCGGTCTCTTTTTGCCGAACTGCTAAGTTACGGGGAACGTAAACACAGCAGCATCGGTTGTCAAGCGATGTTGGGGGGGACAAACACAGACACACAAACATATATATATATATATATCCCTCTCTCTCTTTGGGAGAGAGGCACAAGCACATACACAGACATATGTGCTTAGAGAGAGAGA
>NC_069008.1:3795569-3796193 GCF_001194135.2 Octopus bimaculoides
AGGGGTGGGTGGGGTTGCGTCAGTCCGGAGTTACTTACAGGTGACACGCTATAGCAAAACCACCACCCTCTTGATTCCTTACTTAGTCACCACCAAGCACACATAGTGTGACACGCACACACACAAAATGACACTCACATACGCAAAGGGACAGACACCAAGAGACAGACACACAATGTCACACACAATGTCAGCCACACACAAAGTGACACACACATACAAAATGACAGGCACCAAGTCACATAGACACACACACACACACACAGACATACATGCAACTCTTCCCCAACACTGGGCCAATCAAATAAACTTGATGTGCAGCCGTTCGGTCATTCACAGGGTGGGATTTTGTTTTTTTTCTTGTTATTATTGTTGTCGTCATCGCTGAGCCTGTCTTGTTCTCATCACGGGCGAAATTCCAGCAATTTCACAAAACAGCAGAAAAGAAGAAAACACAGGAGGAGGAGGTGAGCTGGGGGCAGAGGAGGAAAGGAAAACAAATAAACAAAAACAGATACGACAGATAATATAGAAGAAGAAGAGGACAAAAGACAGAAGGACGTGGTGGTGATGGTGGTGGTGGTGGTGGAGTACGCTACTGCTGCTGCTTCTGCCGCTGCCAAC
>NC_069008.1:3796370-3803822 GCF_001194135.2 Octopus bimaculoides
AACAATAACTTGACAAAAGCCGCTTCTGCCATCACCACCACCACCTACAATAACAACAACAGCAGTAAGCAATAGCGGTTGGCCTATTACTTAACTGTCACCAACACAAACCGCTGGGAGCCAGAACTAACGGGGAGGGGGTCTTTACTCAGTCAATTGCAGACAGTAGTGAAATCCCTTTCAATTCACATCCTGCCGTCTTGAAAATGACAGACAGTGTGTGTGTGTGTGTGTGTTAAATACTGTGTTGTTGTGTCCCTTGCACATAAGCAAACAAGGTTGGATGGTCACAGTTGGAAAGTCTCTGATCACAGGTCTGCTTGATTAAAATTGACCTTGGGAGTAAAACGAAACTGTCAATATGAACGGCTGCATATCGTGCACCATGCTATACACCAGCTGATGAGAGATACAGTCCTTGAAACAGCTACTTTCAAGAGAGGTTCCAATAGCAACAAACCAAACTTTACAAAGGAAACACACAGCACACAAGAAGCAAGGGTGTGTGAAAACGGAGTTCGCTTCACAACCACACGGTTTTGGGGTTTGCACTTACAGTGGTGGCTTGCTCAAAGTACCGCTCACTGGGACTGATCATGGGACTACTTGGTTGATAAGCAACCCTCTCAACCACATTTCCACAACAACAAAAAGAAGGTTCCCACACTTGGGGGTGGGGTGCTGTGCCATGCAGTATAGTTGAAACCAAAAATCACCCCGGAGTAAACCAACTGCAATGATTTGTAAAACATTAGCATGGGGTCACAGACTTTATGAAAGAGTATATATCTGGTTATGTTTGCCCCAAGTTACTTAACTGGTACATTTTTTTTTTAATGCTTACCCCCTGAAATACAAAACGAAAAGCTAAGATCTGTAGGATTTGAACTTGAGAGTAACAGATGTAACTATATTCTTCAAAGTATTGGTCAATCTACAAGCCTCCTGTAAAACATCTATTATCTAATGAAATATATGAATTACCAAACCACAAGTAGATTTTTTGTCAGCTAGTTTTTCTTTAATTATGCTATAGGAATAAATGTGGAAGGGGAAAATAGAGGCTGTGCTGAGAGAGGCGGAAGAGAAAGAAAATTGTACGAAGAGGAATGGATTAAATAGCTAAATAAATAGGTGAGAGATTGACAGAGTAGAGAAGGAGTACAGAAAACAGTTAGTAGTCAGTCAACAAACTAGACAAGCAGAGAGAGAGAGAGAGAGAGAGAGAGAGAGAGGGAGGGAGAGAGAGAGAGAGAGAGAGAGAGAGAGAGAGAGAGAGAGAGAGAAAAGAATGTGAAAGGAAATGATGGCAAGTGCAAGAGAAGTAGAAAAAAGGATGATAAAGCTCTAGAACAGAAATGTGGAATTAGAGAGGTGAAGTGATAAAATAACAGAGGTATAGAGATTGAGTTAATACTATAGACAATGACAGATAGAAATGGTGGAAGAGAAAGAGAAATTTATCTACAATATCATAATGTGTGTATGAAATGATGAGATGGGACATGAAGAGAAATAGATGCAGATTCTGAGGGAGAGAAAGAAAACAGGAAGCTGAATGTATTTATATATTAGCAGTAGGAGGAAAAAGGAAGAAATAATGGAAGTGAATGAAAGTGAACAATAAAGGAGAGTGAGAGAACAGCAAGGTAAGAATAAGAAAGCATAAAGATAACTTTATCCAAAGAGAGAGGAAATTCTTCATCTCAGAGAAACTGACTTGGAAAAAGATAAGATCATTGCTCATCGTGAACGGGAGTTAGTGAAAATACAGAGTATTGCAAAACGACAAGGCACACAAGAGGTTAAAAACTTTAAGAACATCTGAAAGAATAGAGAAAGAAACACCGGGAAAGCAGGGACAGGTTTGAAGCAAAAACAGAAAAGAAAAAAGAAAATGACTATAAATTTCAGAACAGATGTTGAAATAAACTCATCATCTTTTTTTATGGGTAATACACATTGATTTCTATTTAAGGCTTCAGCAATGCTTAGGTGCATCAAGGCACCATATGAGTTTTCTCCCCTGTAGCTGCAGGCACACTACGTCGCAGTGAGAGGGGAGAAAACACATACGGTGACATGATGTGTCTACAGTGTGCTAAAGGTTAATAAATAATTATTAGCTTGAGATATCCCTTTATGTAAAATGAAGGACTGCTATTTTATATTAAAAATGCCCTAGTTGTATGGCTTTTTTTTTTTTTCATTTATTCATATTCAAATTTTAACAATGCTTCATAAAAAAAATAAAAAAATTTCTGATGAGAAATTTAAATATGTGATAAAATATTGAGAATGTGAAAGAAGTAAGACATATAAAACAGTAGTGAAGTTTGTTTCTTTTTTTCTTCTTTTCAATTTTTTTTTTTTTTTTTTTTTTAAATAACATATGCTTTAACACTTCAACTCTGAAATGACAATTTAACAAAGTGGCCTCACACTAATAAATCAGATTAGTTTCTTTTATTACTACTGCATAACTAAATGATTGTCCGAGAATGAGCTAATGTTACTGGCTCTAAATGGTCACACGACAAGCTAGAAATAGCAAGGAAGGACAGATCGGATAATACAGAACTAGATATATCATGTATGAAGTAAAGGTGAATTAATCACAGCATGAATGTCTTTTCATCACAAACTGCGTTTGATCAAGGTTGATCTGAGACTAAACAACAGTGTAACCAAGTGTTCAGAAAGGGGATAGAAAGTCAAAAAGGTTTCACAACCAGCTAGAAAAAGCAGTCTAATCACCCTCAAATCACACCTAACTGGCTTATAAGGATGGAATGGTCATAGCTGGACCTAGAGCTACACAATGACCACAAAAGAAAGGAGAACACTAGATAATGGAGTCTTAGAAAAGAGGACACATTACATAATGTAGTCTGAAAAAAGGGGACACATTAGATAGATAATATTTTGTCTTAATAAAAGATGGAATGGTCTGCTAGATCAGCAATGAGTAGAGTCTTAGCAACAGCAACAACACTTCTGCCTCCAAAGGAGTCAACAACGGAGCTTCTACATCATTACTTGAAATGCTAGAAAGAGCAGTCAGATCTTCCTTTCAAATCACATTCTACAGTCTTAAGGACCCCCCCCCAAAAAAAAAAACAAAAAAAACTGAAGGATGCATTAAATAAAATAACCCAAAATGCACAAAAAATAAAAATGAAAACATTGGGATGGCCATGGCTGGAACATTTGTAGAACAGCTAGATCAGTATTGACAACTTTACTACCAATCTATTCATAACACTTTAGCATTTAGATATCTCTCTGTGTCAAATGCGATGCTTTGAATTAATCATGCATTATCTTGTAGCTTCTAAGCTTCGAGGATGTGACTATTTTTAGAATGATATTGTAGGGTAGGTGTGAGAGACCAGATCTAACCAATTTCAACACAAGTGGAATATTTTTGCCAAGATATTGGCAAATTTAAATGCAAAAAAGATTAATGCTAGAAGATGCATGGCTCAGTGGTTAGAACATCAGGCTTTCAATTGTGAGTTCGATTCCCAGACCAGGCTGTGTGTTGTGTTCTTAAGCAAAGACACTTTATTTCACATTGCTCCAGTAGAAATGAGTTGCAACATCACTGGTGCCAAACTGCATCAGCCCCTTTGCCTATCCCTTGGATAACTACACCAGGACCCGGCAAGCCAAGTAAGATCGTTGCCAGTGCCCCTGGACTGGCTCTTGTGCGGGTGGCACATGAGATGCACCATTTTGAGCGTGGCCGTTGCCAGTACCGCCTGACTGGCTCCCGTAGGATTTTCGAGTGAGATCGTTGCCAGTGCCCCTGGACTGGCCTGTGCGGGTGGCACATAAAAGACACCATTTCGAGCATGGCCGTTTTCGTGCGGGTGACACGTAAAAGCACCCACTACACTCTCTGAGTGGTTGGCGTTAGGAAGGGCATCCAGCTGTAGAAACTCTGCCAAATTAGACTGGAGCCTGGTGTTGCCATCCGGTTTCACCAGTCCTCAGTCGAATCGTCCAACCCATGCTAGCATGGAAGGCGGACGTTAAACGATGATGATGATGATGATGATGATGGTGTGGAGAAGGGAAGCTGGTATGCATGGGTGACTTGCTGGTCTTCCATAAACCTTGCCCGGACTTGTGCTAAAGAAGGGAACTTTCAAGGTGCAATCCCATGGTCATTCGTAACCAAAGGGAGTCCTTAAATGCTAAAAGGTTAACAACCCAGAATTTCAAAGGGCCATGTATTTAACATGGCTTCTAAGTTGAGAATACATGAGGGGAAGCAAATGGCAAGGTGAACCTGGGCAGAATCCAAATGTTAAGCCAAATAATTGAAGAGCCAACAATCTAGAACTTGGCCATTGGTTCAACATGTTTTTAAGTTATTGATTTTCAATACCCATAAATGTGGCCATACTGGGGGTATTATCATATATATATATGTTAAAGTCTGTCATACTGGCCATGATGAAATACCACAAGGTATAGAAAATACGTATTCGCCTTTATATATTTAATCCTTTATATTGAACACTCAATATTTCATCTATTCAATAAGACATATTCCATATATTCAATAAGACATTCAATACTTTATTTCATAGTACCATCCATTTTTATTTTATATTATATATTGTATATTATATTATTGTATATTCCATATTCTATATCCCACATTGGTTTTGCAGGAATATAAATAAAACATAAAAAACAGACAGAGTTGGAACTCTTTTAAACAAAATAATATATATATATATATATATATATATGTCATTCATCATCAAAATGATATCATGACATACAAATTGCATTACATGATATCAGGGCATAAGTGAATTGCGTCAGATTCTATAAACAATATCAAAAAATTAAAAGCACTCTTTATAAATATGCAGAGTAACATGGGTGTATATGTCTGTGTGTATAAACTAGATCTTCTATCATATTACTGATAGTTTTTTTGCCATAAATGTAAGAGCTGTAGCTTGTATTACTCGTGTATGTGTGTGTATTATTTTGGTTCTCCGTCTGGTGAATTTCTGACAGGAGATACCCTACTTGTGCTCACTTTGTAACTCCTATCACAAAATGAAACATGTGTAATGGTGAATAAATAATACCAAATAATTTTTTTTCTCCAATCCCCTATTTTGATAAGTATCACATATATTTATAATTGAATGAGGAAGTGAATTTTAAAAATGCTGCTGCATTAACTTACCATCTCTTGACATTCCCAAGACTAGGCACTTCTGCAGTCGACAATATTGACATCTATTTCTATTGACACGATCAATAACACAGGCTTTGTTTCTGGGGCACTGATAATTTACAGGACCTGATTGACTCCGTCGGAAAAAGCCCTGAAATTTTTTTTAAATGAAAGACTTGAGAAATTTGCAAAACAAACAATATTTCAATACAGATATATATATATGAAACGCCGGTGTTAAAATGGGGGTAGCTGATGAAGGAAAATGTTCTCTATGTGGCCTGTGTGTTTTCTGTACTCTGGTTATTATTATTTTCTTGTCTACGTTTTGTTTGCAATGTCCTGTACCCAGATATGCACCTATATATACAGGTACACGTAGGTATGCACATACCTGTACGTATATATGCATATACTCATTTATTATTTGTTTTATATATATATCAGAGTTAACAAGAGAAACAGAGATAGACAGAAACAAGGAAAATGCCCCTGTTATTTGAATAATATACAAATATGTTTTTAAAAAGACTTTCCATTTAAATTTGCCGGGGTAGAGGGAGACCCAGGAGACATGAGATGAGGTGGTCAAGCATGACCTTTGAACGTTGGGCCTCACAACCTACACCAGTGTTGCATAACCAGCCCACTCAAAAGTACCTTGGATTGTAGGGCGATATTCCATGCTTGAGGAGACCTACTGAGTCAAGTACATCAACATCAGCGATATCAAAATCGAATCAAATGGAAATTGTAGTTGTGACCCCCGTGCCGGTAGCATGTAAAAAGCACCATCCGAATGTGGCCGATGCCAGTGCCGCTTTGACTGGCTTCCGTACCAGTGACACGTAAAAAGCACCATCTGATTGTGGTCGATGCCAGCTCCTCTGGCCCCTGTGCCGGTGGCACGTAAAAAGCACCCACTACACTCTCGAAGTGGTTGACATTAGGAAGGGCATCCAGCTGTAGAAACACTTCCAGATCAGATTGGAGCCTGGTACAGCCTCCGGCTTCCCAGACCCCAGTCGAACCATCCAACCCATGTCAGCATGGAAAACAGACATTAAACGATGATGATGATGATGATGATGATGATGATGACAAACTAATCTGAATGCTAAAGGATTAAATCGTAACCAAGACATAATGTCTACTTGAATTAACAAGTGGCTGAGTATTCCAGACATCAACTTTGTGTGACAAAACTGACCCATCAAGTCCTCAGTATGATCCTCACTCTGCCATACCTAAAGATATATGTATGTACTCACACCTATATGTGGGACACAAACTATTTCCTTTCTGCTCAAACTAATTAACTCTTTTGTGACTTTTTTTTTTTTTTTTTAACGAGCAGACCACTTGTATGTTTTAATTAATTTTCTAAATGATCAAGATTTTGAAAGAGGTGATTGATAAAATATCTGTAAGCAACGCCAACACTAAATACTACACAGACACAACCACACAATCGCTAAAGGGGATACACATACACACACATTTAACTGTGTAATAGTTCTATCTTTTGTGCATGTGTGAGAGAGAGAGAAAGAGGTAGAAAAGAGAGAGAGGTAGGAGAGAGAGAGAGAGAGAGAGAGAGGGAGAAAACCAAGAGAGAGAGAGAGAGGTAAGAAACAATGAGAAGTGAGAGCCAAAAGAGAAAGAGGGAGATTTAGAAGAAGAGGAGAGGTGACAGAAGGTGTAATAAAGGTATGTGTAAGGAGAGATAGGGAGAAAGTGGAGACAGAATGACCAAGAAAGAAAGAGACCAAAGTAGAAAAGGTAAGAGAGAGAGAGAGAAAGAGAGAGAGAGCAGAGAGAGAAAGAGAGAGAGAGCAGAGAGAGAGAGAGAGAGAGCAGAGAGAGAGAAAGAGAGAGAGCAGAGAGAGAGCAGAGAGAGAGAAAGAGAGAGCGCAGAGAGAGAGAAAGAGAGAGAGCAGAGAGAGAGAAAGAGAGAGAGAAAGAGAGAGAGCAGAGAGAGAGAAAGAGAGAGAGCAGAGAGAGAGAAAGAGAGAGAGAGAGAGCAAAGAGACAGAATATACAAGAGACAAAGAGAAACAGAGGTAGACATAGGGAAAGAGAGAAACTCAGACCAAAATGAAAATTTGTGTTGGGGGGTGGAGATGAAGGACAGATTGATAGACAGAGGGAGGGAGGGAGGGAGAGAAAGAGAAATTGAAAGAGAGAGAGAGAGAGAGAGAGAGAGAGAGAGAGAAAGAGACTATGCAACAAACTAAATTCTC
>NC_069008.1:3803949-3806103 GCF_001194135.2 Octopus bimaculoides
TCCCCCCCCCCCACACCCACAAGACAATAAAAACAACAGCAACAACAACAACAACAATACCATCACTGTCGCCACCACCACCACCAATACTATTACCAACAATAACATTATTGCCAATCCCAAGAGTAATATTACCTGCCACTAACACCAGCAGCCACTGCCAACACCACTAACACCATCAATGGTAACATTACTGCTACCAACCCTACCATCACCACCCATCATCATTCCTCCCACACCCCTCATACAACTATACAGACCTAAAAACTAACCCCCCACCCCAATAGATAGCCACACTATCGCGGCTACCCTGGAGTTAATGGACTGAAATTTCCTTCATTGATGAAACTAGATAGGTAAACTGATCGACTGATAGTGGCTACAAACCCCAGGTGCTGCAACCAGTAAGCCCTCAACTGTGCCCGAGGTTTGTTAATAGTGTACTAGTGTACCTCGCAAAAAATCGGTATTAAAAACAGTGTCAAGTAATACAGACACCACCCCACGGGGTAATGTTACTTGGTAGAGCAAATTTGGTGATATTAAGTTTCCTATTTCTTTACTGCCCACAAGGGGCTAAACATAGAGGGGACAAACAAGGACAGACAAAGAGATTAAGTCGATTACATCGACTCCAGTGCGTAACTGGTACTTAATTTAATCGACCCCGAAAGGATGAACGACAAAGTCAACCTTGACGGAATTTGAACTCAGAACATAGCGGCAGACAAAATACTGCTAAGCATTTCGTCCGGCGTGCTAACGTTTCTTATTTCTTTATTGCCCACAGGGGGGCCTAAACATAGAGGGGACAAACAAGGACAGACAAAGAGATTAAGTCGATTACATCGACCCCAGTGCGTAACTGGTACTTAATTTATCGACCCGGAAAAGATGAAAGGCAAAGTCGACCTCGGAGGAATTTGAACTCAGAACGTAAAGACAGACGAAATACCACTAGGCATTTCGTCCAGGATGCTAACGTTTCTGCCAGCTCCCCGCCTTTAAACTAGAAAATATTTATTTCTTTATTGCCCAGAAGGGGCGAAACATAGAGGGGACAAACAAGGACAGACAAAGGGATTAAGTCGATTACATCGACTCCAGTGCTTAACTGGTACTTAATTTAATCGACCCCGAAAGGATGAAAGGCAAAGTCGACCTCGGCGGAATTTGAACTCAGAACGTAGCGGCAGACAAAATACCGCTAAGCATTTCGCCAGGTGTGCTCACAACTCTGCCAGTTCACTACCTTTGATGTTTGATCGCCGCCTGGTGCTGTTAAGTTTCCACGAGTTTCCATGGTGAGCTTTGCGTTGATTGTAGTACATTAGGGGTGCCTACACAGTGCACTGTGGAACACTGTTGTACTGCAAGGGATATTTAGGTGCACCAAGATGCAGGAACAGCTGGCAGGGTCGTTAAGAACCTTGTTTCATAATCATGTGGTTTTGAGTTCAATCCAATTGTACAGTATCTTGAGTACAGTATCGTCTATCACCTTGGGCCAACCAATACCATGTGAGAGAATTTGGTGGAGAGAAACTGCAGGGAATCCCCATCGTGTGTGTGTGTGTGTGTGTGCATGCAGTATTATCTATGTTTTACTTGTTTTAATCATTAGACATGTTTGTAACTGTCACAACATGCTGAAATACATATGATGGGCTAGGCTTCTTCGCATTTTCATTATACCAAATTCATTCAAAAAGCATTGATTGGCCCAGGGCTATACTAGAAGACACTTGCCCAAGGTGGGTGCCACAGAGCAAGACTTAGCCTGAAACCATGTGGTCAGTAGTGAAGTGAACTTCTAGATTGCACAACCAGGCTTGCCCACATGTTGACAAACCTAACTTGCTGACAGGCTTCTACACAGTTTCTATCAATCCAATCCTATTTACAAGGCCTGGGTTGACCTGAGGCCTATGGTAAAAGACACTTGACCCAAGATGTCAGCTACACAGTGTGATCGAAACTGGAGCGCTGTGATTGCAAAACAATCCTCTTAACAGCGCAGCCCAAGCCAGTAGATGATAAAACCCACCAGGACATGGTTTTCCATTTTTTAAAGAGGGGGAGGGTGAGTGAGGGTAATGTCCCTGAAAATTCTGAGTTCAAATCTTGCCCAGATCCCATGTTTGCCTACTGTCC
>NC_069008.1:3806859-3807938 GCF_001194135.2 Octopus bimaculoides
CCCCAGTATTTATTGTCGATCTCTTGGTCAAACTACCGAGTTACAGGGACAGAAACAAACCAGCATTGGTGGGGAACAAACACCACACACACACACACACACACACAAAAGGCTGATTTCAGTCTGTCTACAAAATCCACTCACAAGGCTTTAACTACCCATGGGCTATGACAGAAGACACTTGCTCAAGGTGCCATACAGTGGGAATGAACTTAAGACCCCATGGGTAGGAAGCAAGCTTGTTAACCACATAGCGATGCCTGAAAAATCGATGCGAGAACATAGATGTGACTACTTGACATTCTAAAAATAACAGCCAAATTCCTGTTGAATAACACTTTTGTGTCATCTATGTATTTATGTGTGCATCAAAACAATGATATATATATTTCTTTTTTATTCTATTCTTTTTCTTTTTATGTGTTTCAGTTATTTGACTGTGGCCATGCTGGAGCACCGCCTTTAAATCGACCTCAGGACTTATTCTACTGTGGTGCAAGCATGTAGGTCAGATCGTTATTTTAAGGGTACCTCGGAGGCCCTGGTTCAGTATAAAATTAAATATTGGCATAACTTCAATTCCACTAGATTTGGTAATGTTGGTGTCACTCACCAAACTTCGTTTGGTTAATCATGGTGCTTAGCTTTACAATTCTGCCAAGTGGCTACACATTTTCCACATTAGGCTAGCTCAATTGCAGGAGGTGTTGGTTTAGATGTCTACCTCCCAAGCAAGGACAAACTGAGGTTCAAATACAACCCATGGTAACTCATTTTTGCCAGCTGAGTGGACCTGAGCAACAAGAAATGAAGTCCTTTTTGCGGATCTATTTTAAAACGGGGGCGCCAGTTTTCATTTATGTTTTATGTAGCGTTTTTGGTACCGAAAGACTTTCAAACTTCGTATACTTATCTATTCTGTGTTATAGAACAGAAAAATATTTTTGTATTCGAAGTTATTTCATGTAAAAAATTGTCTTATTTCGATAATTTCTACTAATCACTGACGTCTATTCAGTTGAAAACAGTTAGTGCTGTAACGGTGTATATCATATTAATCCCCTAACCCTAACCCTAAC
>NC_069008.1:3808115-3810511 GCF_001194135.2 Octopus bimaculoides
GATGAAATATGTCACAGGGAATAACATTTTTATGACCGCCCAGCAGTAAGTCTATTGAGCTGAATAGACGTCAGTGATTGGTTGAAATTACAGAAATACGACAACTTTAACATGGAATAACTTGCGATGTATGTTTTTTTGTTAAGAAGACTAAGAATAAAAGATGTTTTATATGACACATTCTACCAGTGTCCCAAGTTTCAAAGTGTTTCGTTAAGAAAATACTGGTGCCCCCGTTTTGAAATAGATCCCTTTTTGCTCAAGAACACAAATCATTGACTGGTCCAGGAATAGAAACCGCAATCTTATGATTATGAGTCCAACACCCTAACCACTAAGCCACGTGCCTCCACAGGAAAAAAAACCTTTACTTCCAGAGAGCAGCAGTTTGGTGTTATATGGTGTGGTGTGTTACAAGACTTACTTTTTGTCAGAGTGTCCTCGGTTGGAAAACACATAAAGTCATGTTGTGTGTGTGTGTGTGTGTGTGTGTGTGTGTGTTTAAACAAAAGAACTTTTTGTCTACTCTAAACGCTGGCAATTATTTTGGTTCGTGGGGAAGGAGTGGAGTTAGAAGAAAGAGGGGAGGATACTTAAGATAACCAGGAGAAGGGATTAGTCTGTAGTAAGTGGTGGTACTCCAACTGGCTACTGTCAGTCTGTGCAGCGGCGGTGGTGGCGGGGGGGACAGAAAGCATGGCATTACAAATATGCCAAATAGTGTCCTAACATACCTGCAGCCCAGCTTTTAGAGTAACTGTTTTATTACTATTGAAGCAGCAAACTGGTAGGATCGTTGTTAGCATGCTGGACAAAGTCCCCAGCAGCATTTTGTCCATCGTTGCGTTCCGAGTTCAAATTCCACCATGGTCAACTTAACCTTTCATCCTTTCTGGGATTGATAAAATAAATACCAGTTGAATACTGGGATCAACATAATTGACTGGCCCTCAAATTTCAGACCTTCTGCCAGTAGTAGAAACGATTATTATTATTATTATTATTATTATTATTCGAAATTGAAATCGTAATTGAACCATATTCGATGACTGGCACCTGTGCCAGTGGAGCGCTAACAGCACCGTCCGAGCGTGATCATTACCAGAGCAGCTGTCTGGCTTCCATGCCAGTAGCACGTAAATAGCAGCATTTGAACAGGATCGTTACCAGCCTTGCCTTACTGGCACTTGTGCCAGTGGCATGTGAAAAAAAAAAACATTCGAGCGAGGTCGTCGTCAGTGCCGCTGGACTGGCTCCTATGCAAGTGGCACATAAAAAACACCATTTTGAGCGTGGCCGTTGCCAGTGCCGCCTGCCTGGCTCCCGTGCCAGTGCCACATAAAAAGCACCCACTACACTCTCGGAGTGGTTGGCGTTAGGAAGGGCACCCAGCTGTAGAAACTCTGCCAGATCAGATTGGACTGGCTCTATGGATTCACCAAGGATCTTGAAGCACATGCCTCAAGTATTTCTCTAAGACTTCTTTGCACAGGAGCCAAGAATATATAAATACATAACAAAATAGTAAATAGTAACCCCCAGTACTTGACTGGTACTTAATTTTTTGACCCCGAAAGGATAAAGGCAAAGTTGACCTCAGCGGAATTTGAACTCAGAACATAGTGGCAGATGAAATACCGCTAAGCATTTTGCCTGGCATGCTAATGATTCTGCCAGCTTGCCAATAATAATAATAATAATAATAATAATAATAATAATAATAATAATTTCAAATTTTGCCACAAGGGTAGCAATTTGGGGGGGGGGAAGGGCTAAGTTGATTACATCAGTCTCACTGGTCAACAGGTACTTTATTTTATCAAGTACATAAGCATGTGTGTGTGTGTGTGTGTGTGTGTGTGTGTGTGTGTGTGTGTATTAATACATGCTTGTGCAATGGTTGTCAATTAGCATCTGGATACAAGTACTTCCTGAAAAGTTGTACATTTCTTGTATGTTACTATGGAAACCTGCAAAGAGAGGACAACCCCTAGCTAACAGGTTGCCTACCAGCTCCAGAACTACCCAAGCTTTGTGTTGCACCACCATTTCTAGTTCTTAACAGGTGAGCAGTGCCACCCCTAGAAAACACTGCCCTCTCTCTCTCTCTCTATTACTATAGGTTGGAACAGAAGTCACCAATATTCCAAGCCACCTGTGTGCAGGTTTACAATTATATACAACCAATTGGTCAAGCCTGTAAGCTTAGCTACTCCATATCATTGCTGGACTTTTCCTAACCAAGAAACTCATGTGTTTTCCAAGGTTTTTTTTTTATGCATGAAAGTTTTTTTGTTTTTTTTTTATGCCCAAGGAGACTTGCAGTGATTATTGAACCTGGAACAACATAATTTTAAAGCAAACTTCTTAGCCACACAACCATGCCTATGTTGTAC
>NC_069008.1:3811271-3812305 GCF_001194135.2 Octopus bimaculoides
TATATATATATATATATATGTGTGTATGTGTATATGTTTGTGTGTCTGTGTTTGTCCCCCCAGCATCGCTTGACAACCGATGCTGGTGTGTTTATGTCCCTGTAACTTAGCGGTTCAGCAAAAGAGAGTCCGATAGAATAAGTACTAGGCTTCCAAAGAATAAGTCCTGGGGTCGATTTGCTCGACTAAAAAAGGCGGTGCTCCAGCATGGCCGCAGTCAAATGACTGAAACAAGTAAAAGCGTAAAGAGTAAATAAGTATTACATTTAACAGAGTAATCTGAATGCTGAAGGGTCAACGAGTACAGGGCTGGTTTGCTGGATTCTCTAGCGTATATATACTCCTCCCTGGAGGAGATGCTAGTCTGTTGCAGTGTTACTCACTTTTAGCAGCTGAGTGGACTGGAGCAACATGAAATGAAGTGTTTTGCTCAAGAACACAACACACACCCTGGTCTGAGAATCGAAACCACAATCTTATGATCTTGAGTCCAACAACCTTAACCACTAAGCCATGCACCTCCATCATACCACTTATGAAGTAATTAATAATTGGTTAACCCAAAGCCATAGCAGAAGAGACTTGCTTAAGGTGTCACACAGTGGGATGAGACCTGGAACCATTTAGCAGCAAACCAGTCAACTTCTTTGATTACACAACCAAGTTAATTTAGCAGCTATTTCTAGCAGGCTGTGTGACCACACAGAGGTTCTGTTGTTGACTCATATGTAAGTAGTGAAGTTAGTGGATATTATTAAATTTAGTATTAGCAACAAGATGACTGAGTGAGTGTATAAGACAGAAATAACTGCTACGTACAAGTGTGTGTGTGTGTGTGTTTGTTTGTATGAGTGTGTGGAGAGGAGGGGGATATGTGGTGTAATCTGTAATGGCTTTGACATGTGGTATGAATGTATGAATGAAACCAGATGGTTAGAACTATGACAAGAGCTGGTGGTTGGTGGTGGTGGTGGCAGCGGCGGAGGTGACAGAGGAGGTAAAGGAACCAAGAATAGTGAGTGATGTAATCTAAG
>NC_069008.1:3813049-3813402 GCF_001194135.2 Octopus bimaculoides
AAAGGATTATTATTATCATTATTATTATTATTATTATTATTATTATTATTATTATCATTATCATTATTATTATTATTATTATTATTATTATTATCATTATTATTATTATTATTATTATTATTAAAGCAACAAGCTGGCAGAATTGTTAGCATGCCAGGCTAAATGCTTAGGGGCATTTGGTCTGTATTTCTTTTTGGGGGTCAATGATATAAGACCCAATCGAACACTGGGTCAACGTAATCGACTCATCCCTTCCCCTCAAAACTGCTGCCCTTGTAGCAAAATTTGAAACCGTTATTATCATCATCGTGGAGGCGCAATGGTCCAGTGGTTAGGGCAGCAGACTCGCGGTC
>NC_069008.1:3815036-3815752 GCF_001194135.2 Octopus bimaculoides
TTTCGATTCCCAGACCGGGCGCTGTGAGTGTTTATTGAGCAAAAACACCTAAAGCTTCACGAGGCTCCGGCAGGGGACGGTGGCGAACCCTGCTGTACTCTTCCACCACAACTTTCTCTCACTCTTTCTTCCTGTTTCTGTTGTGCCTGTAATTCAAAGGGGTCAGCCTTGTTGCACACTGTGTCACGCTGAATCTCCCCCAAGAACTACGTTAAGGGTACACGTGTCTATGGAGTTCTCAGCCACTTGCACGTTAATTTCACGAGCAGGCTGTTCCGTTGATCGGATCAACTGGAACCCTCGACGTCGTAAGCGACGGAGTGCCAACAACAACAACAACAACAACAATTAGTTTGCACTCAGTGGGGCTTATATCAATTAAGCCTACTGGGTCTTGTCATGGGGTTGCTAAGCTCTCCCCTTTGTATGAAATCAGATTCTCATTGATCTTCCTTTGCTTACTGGGACACCATGCTCACCAGGATCCTGCATGGTGTGCTGATGAGGCAATTACCGTGATTATAATTATTCCCTCTCTGTCAATGGATACAGGTAAAGACACCTTGCACTTAATAAGATCTCCTCCAAGGTGGTCCAGGCAAGGCTGTTTATGCAAGACCAGCAGTCGGCCATGCATGCCAGCTACGCTTCTCCACACACACGTGTATATATATATATATATATATATATATATATATATATATATATATATATAT
>NC_069008.1:3816185-3817255 GCF_001194135.2 Octopus bimaculoides
CGATGTTGGGAGGACAAACACAGACACACAAACACACATATATATATATATATATATACATATATACGACGGGCTTCTTTTAGTTTCCGTCTACCAAATCCACTGACAAGGCTTTGGTCAACCCGAGGCTATAGTAGAAGACACTCGCCCAAGGTGCCACGTGGTGGGACTGAACCAGAACCATGTGGTTGGTAAGCAAGCTACTTACCACACAACCACTCCTGCACCTCCACATACATATACATACACATACATTTACATATATATATGCATACGTATATACACATATATATACATATACATATATATGCATATATATATATATATGTTTACATACATATACATGCATACATATACATAAATATATCATAGTGAAAGTAACAGAAATAAAACTAATACATATATATATATATATATATATATATATATACATACACACATATATCATCATCATCATCATCATCATCATCGTTTAACGTCCGCTTTCCATGCTAGCATGGGTTGGACGATTTGACTGAGGACTGGTGAAACCGGATGGCAACACCAGGCTCCAATCTAATTTGGCAGATCCATAGTGAAAATATTAAGTTTCATTATTAAAACTGAAAGTATCTCACATTAACTGAGATGTTATTGTTTCACTTTTGACACATAATGCTTAAATAGTGTAAGAGATAAAAGATTACTCCAGGCTTGCATCAGGCAAGAAGTTAAAAAAATTTTTTGCCCATAACACTGCATAGACCCTAAGTAAAGCATCTTTTTTGTTTTTCTTCATATATACACACAGGCACAGGTGTGGTTATGTGCTACGTAGCTTGCTTCCCAAACACATGGTTCTGAGTTCAGTCCAACTGCATGTCACCTTTGGCTTTGTTTGATGGAAATTGAAAGGAGTCTGTCGAAAAAAAGGCTTTACTGATACGTGGAATAAGTTACGAATCTGTGGACTGTCTGTTGAGATTCCACACACAGTCTCACATGAATAAAAGACGATTGGCACATGGATGAGGGGGGATCGGTGGGTGGGACGAAACAACAACAATCTCTCTCCACACACACACACACAC
>NC_069008.1:3817463-3818207 GCF_001194135.2 Octopus bimaculoides
ATAACTGCCAAAAAAGCAATAACCAAAAATAGACAGAGGACGAGGAAGCACTGAACGACCTCGGAGAAGACTTACATCAATGTAAGAAATATTCTCGCAGCAGAGATCACCAGGATGAAGTTATTAAATTAATAACGATGAATAAGAAAAAATTGAAAGAGGAGGATACACACACACACATTTTTATATATGATGCAAACACATAATGTTCGTATTTCTTTTATACATACATATGTATATACTCATATAGACATGTGCAACATCATCATCAACACAGACATTAAATGATGATGATGATGAACACATATATATATACATATATATATTTTCATATATACATACGCACACACATAAACATACATCCATATTTTCAAACACAGACACACAAATATCTTCATATATACAAACATATTTTTTCATATATACTGATATAAATAAATATATATATATATATACATATATTAATACATACATAACTATAAACACACATTCATATTTTTATATGCATACGTGTATTTATATTTCAACACACACACACACAAATGTGGCAAAGCTGGAGTACCTCCCGCTAGGATTTTTAGTCAATTGTATTGATTCCAGTACTCATTCCACTATTGTTTTATTGATCTTTATTTATTGATCTGCTAAGTTACAGAACATAAGATGGCAACACAATTTCAACACAAGTTAAACAGTGTGATACATGTACACAGACACACACACTCATATATATATATATATATA
>NC_069008.1:3818551-3820237 GCF_001194135.2 Octopus bimaculoides
ATATCTACAGATATACATGTACATACACACGCACACACACATATATATATATATAAAGAGATATACACACACACACATATAAATATATATATATATACATACACATACATATATATATATATACATGTACACACATACATATATATATATATATATATATATATATATAAACACACACACAACCATAAGTTTGTGAGTTCAATTCTCAGCAATGCATAATGTCCTTGAGCAAGACACTCTATTTCACGTCGCTCCAGTCCACTCAGCTGGCAAAACTGAATTGTACCTGCATTTCAAAGGTACATATTCTGTGTCATGCTGAATCTCCCTGTTAACTACACTAAGAGTACACACGTGTCTATGGAGCGTTCAGCCACATGCACATTAATTTCACAAGCAGGCTGCTCCATGGATCGGATCAATTGGAAGCCTGGTCATTGTAAACAACGAAGTGTCACAATACACACACACTTGTATACACATACGCATATATATATATGCACATACATATGTATTGGGTTGTCTGGAAAGTTCGTGCCGATTTATATAGTAGCTGACCTTTTGACTTGTTTGCCATGAAACCACCTCAATTCTGGGAAGAGAGTATTTTCAAGTTAAAGGAAAGATGGAGACGCATTGTGCAACAAAATGGTTCATATTTGGTTGATTAAAAATGCAAATGGCAAGTATTTATTGACCTTTTTCTTTCCTTTAGAAATCAGCAAGAGCTTTCCAGACAACCCAATATATCTACATACATACATATATATACATACACATTTTCAAAATATACACATATCCTGGTTCCAGCAAAGAACGCCAAAGACTTGAGAGGGCCAGATATGAGTTCCATATCTGCTTTGACTGTTGTGGGCCACATCTTCAGCTGACCACCTCTCTGGGGAAGGATCTGGGGCTATCGCTTTCCGGACAAGTTCATCATGTAGGTGCCACAACATGTGACCAAACCACCATAGTATCCAAACGGTTCTCCTCCACTCTTTTTTTACTGATCAACCCCAAAGCTGACCTCAGTGGGGTCTGAACTTAGAGGGTGGAGAGTAGGCACATACCACAAGGTATATGGCCTAATCTACTGCCTTGAATTTGTACTTTTTTTAACTGCTCCTTAACCCTCTATTAAAAAAAAAAAAATGAATGGTAAGGTTGACTTCAGCAGGATTTGAACTCAGGGTCTAAACAGTTGAAACAAGTGCCACAGGACATCTCCAGTAAGATGTTCTTACAGCTCTACCAATCTGTTGCCCTGGATTCGTGTGTTTATCAACCCCGACGAAAGATAGTTAAAACTGACTTAGGTGGAATTTGAACTCAAAGCACAGAAAATCTGAACAAATACCACAAAGCATTTTATCCAATGCTCTAACAACTCTTCCACTTCATCACTTTGGCTTGGGGAACCACTACTTCAGAAAATCTTTCCTAATGCTTGAGAAAAGATTAAAAAAAAAAGACAGAAAGAAAAACCCATATGTTCTTCATAATTTCATTAAAAAAGATTATTAATAATAATAAAGAAAATAATTATACTTCAAGATGATTAACAAAGTAAACAGTAGTTTGCTCTGTTTTTTTACTAAAATTTTACATGAATTTTCTTTGAAAACTTTTAAATATTTCCAAGGGCACCGTTAATTGTTTTTGTTGAAACCATGTGGCTTCTCA
>NC_069008.1:3820247-3820689 GCF_001194135.2 Octopus bimaculoides
GGGGGGGGGGGACTGCATCTGCTTGTGAAGCTCCAGTTTGGGCAGCTCTGGAGTTGTAAGAAGCATGGTCACCCTTTAACTACCATAACCACTCCTAGATCTGTTCTGACCCAGACCGGTAGCATCTATCAAGTTTCCAGCTATGGGTTAATAAATTTCCCAAGGGTGGACAAGGCTCCCATTGTTTTTGACAAAGTCCTAAAGAGGGCAGTTCTTCCAGGAGGAAGATACTAGCACCATTGAAAATACTACCGTCACTTGAACCTACCAAGACAACCAAGAGTGGCAAAAGTGTTGTACAAGCTTTTGTCACTTAACTCCAATGACATACAGATGTTACACCATTTACTGAGACAGCCATCATCTGACAGGATAAGGAAATCATCATATATATATCTGAGTGTGTGTGTGTGTGTGTGTGTGTGTGTGTGTGTGTGTGTGT
>NC_069008.1:3821946-3822721 GCF_001194135.2 Octopus bimaculoides
TATATATATATATATATATATATACATTTATATATATATATATATGTGTGTGTGTGTGTGTGTGTGTGTGTGTGTGTGTGTGTGAATATGTTTGATGTGTGTATGGATTAGAGAAATACAGACACAGTGAGACCAGAAGATGGATATTCCATATTCCTACCTTACATCCTTCACATGTAATAACGCCATAATGTACACCAGATGACTTGTCCCCACAAACTTTGCATGGTATCACCTCTATCTGGGCTGTAAAAAAAAACAAGAAAAAAACACAAACTGTTATTAAGTCTTCACACATTAATTAGTGTTAAATTATATATCAATGTCATTATAAACATATTTTTCACTCAACAATCATGTGTTTAATAATTTGTATGTGGTGGTGGTGGTGGTGTCAGGAGGAGGGGTATGATAGTGTTCTTTGGAATTGTACCAGCCTGTGTGTATGTGTATACACACACACACACACACACACATATACCATCATCATTGTTTAACATCCACCTTCTATGCTGGCATGGGTTGGATGGTTTGACAGGAGCTGACCAGGCAGAAGACTACCACTGGCGACTGTGTCTATTTTGGCAGGGTTTTCATGGCTGGACAACCTTCCAAGCACCAACCAATCTGCAGAATGGGCTGAGTATTTTTTACGTCGTACCAGCACAGGTGGGGGGCAGTTTTGGCATGGTTTTTACAGTATAAACACACAAATACATATCTATATACACATATTTTCGCATGTATATATATATATATATATATATATATATAT
>NC_069008.1:3823199-3823836 GCF_001194135.2 Octopus bimaculoides
CATATATATATATATATATATATATAATAATAATAATACAAAGGATATATAAGCATATGCATGTATACACACATATATGTACATACTTACATCTACATGTGTATATAGATGCATATTCGGGTACAGAATGTTAGAAAAATGAACTACAGACAATGAAACAAACAAGCCACTTGGAATTATTCCTTCATCAGCTGCCTCTATTCTAAACTAGGCGTTTCGAAGATAAGGCAGGATGCACTCTTAGAATAGTTTCATCCTGAGTAGTGGATTAACCCATTAAACAGAGGATTCCAAGGTAGCAAACACAAACCAAGAGAGGAAAACAACATTAAAAAGTCGGATATTGAATGCTAGTGATATGACGAAGCTGGACAGAGAAAAAGCAGATATATGGCTAACTGTTATCAAACAGAAACTAAACAAAGAAATGCGTGAACCTATGATCTTCCAAGTCCTAGGTGACATTTTGCCTGTAGAGAGTTTAAATTTTAGATATCGGGCAAACCCTTAAACGAAAAAGTCCTTAGTATTCAAAACCTTTTCTGAAATTTTATGTACACATGTGTGTGTGTCTGTGTGTATGTATGTATCATCATCATCATCATTGTTTAACGTCCGCTTTCCATGCTACCATGGG
>NC_069008.1:3823846-3824558 GCF_001194135.2 Octopus bimaculoides
ATATATATATATAAAGGCTGTTATCCAGTATGGTTAAAACAACGCCTAAATTACATGAATTGTCATGAATAGACAGAATTGCTATACTAATTAAGAGAGTAACATTCAAACCGTTGATTATCTAGAAACGTATTTTAAATCACAAAGCGCCACCTATTATACACTTAAATTAACAGTTAGTTTGTGGAGTCTACTCGAAACATTAACTGACAATTAAGTAATTATCCTTTTACCAATTTACTAATGACAATAATTGGACAGCGACCATGCTGGGGCATTGACTTCAAAGGAATTCTCTTTTTAGTTGATTATATGAACCACAGTACATTTTTCTTCATAAAAGCTAAGGGGGGGGGGGTCGCAAAGCAATAAATTGGCAGGAGCCTTAGAGTCTTGGAGAAAATGTCCTGTGATATTTGGGTTGGTTCTTTGCATTCAGGGTCCACATCCTGATCAAATCCAGCGTCAGGTTTGCTTCTTCGTCCTTCCAGGGTTGGTTAAAGAGAAGAAAAATAAAGTACCAGTCCAGGACAGTGGTACTTTGCAGAGTTACAAGAAATGCGAGACAAAACCCTTCACTGTGGAAATGTTGTCCATTTGTAATGACCCTGGCGCAAAAACTATATTGGCCTTCACTTTTCTCTTGTGTAACAATGGTAGCACGAGGAAAAGATATTTCACACTGGTCTTCTATCATCATCATCATCATCAT
>NC_069008.1:3825088-3828622 GCF_001194135.2 Octopus bimaculoides
TCCACATCCTGATCAAATCCAGCGTCAGGTTTGCTTCTTCGTCCTTCCAGGGTTGGTTAAAGAGAAGAAAAATAAAGTACCAGTCCAGGACAGTGGTACTTTGCAGAGTTACAAGAAATGCGAGACAAAACCCTTCACTGTGGAAATGTTGTCCATTTGTAATGACCCTGGCGCAAAAACTATATTGGCCTTCACTTTTCTCTTGTGTAACAATGGTAGCACGAGGAAAAGATATTTCACACTGGTCTTCTATCATCATCATCATCATCATTTTTAACATCCTTTCTTCCATGATTTGCAAGCATTGGCCAGAGATTATAGAGGCAATTTTTCTAAGGCCAGATGCCCTTTCTGTTACCAACCTTGACCAGTTTCCAAACAAAATAATACCTCCCCTATGGCCAGGCATGCTTCCACAGAATATTGGAAATATATGACACTGTTTATATGATAGTAACAATCCTCATACAACTAGTGCGTAATGTAAAAACAAAGAGTTTCACACACACACACACACACACACATATATAATATACATATATGACAGGCTTCTTCGGCTGATCGTATCATCTGCAGCCCTTGTTGTTGTAACCAACAAAGGATCAGGCCGGGCAACCAATACTTTGTGAGCAGATCTGGGAGATGGAAACTGTATGAAAGCCCATTGTATGCGGGGGTGGGGGTGAATATTTACATTTTGTGCTTTGCAAGAAAGCACTGAGCCAAAAACAATGTTGTTTACGGACAAGCCCTATCACAAAAATCACTCTACAGCTCAGCATTTTCAAAGATTAACCCTTTAGCATTTGACCCAGCCATATCCAATCCAAATATTTTGTTTTACACTAAAGCTGGCCATATCTATATATATTGCAAAAGGTCTGGCTGGTGGCCCAGCCTTCCGGGTTCCTTTACAGGGCTTAGAAAATATGAAGGACTGCTGCAATAAGTGTGTGAATCTGAGAGGGGAATATGTTGGATAAAATTATGATCTACCGATTCTCCAGTACTTCCTTTTACCCAAAGCCAGGAACTAATCAGCGCCTCCTTGTAAAACAGTTAGGTATGATTTGAGGGAGATTTAGGCTAATCTTTCCAACAGGCCATGTGATCTCTTTCTCTCTCTCTCTCTCTCTCTCTCTCTCATGCTCGCTCTTTCTCTGGATCGATAAGCTGAGTTTCAGCCAATTACTTTAAAAAACAAATAAATAAATAAATAAAAATAAATTAAAATACTGTTGCTGTTATTTTTTTTTTGCTTGGATTGTTTTATATTTATGTATTCTTCTTTTAACTTTGAACAAAAAAACAGTGACATCTGCTTTCTGGTTTTGTTACGTGTTAAAAACCTCACTGGGAGCTATGTTACAAATAATGTACATGAAAAAAGTAACACACAATTTAATGAGTTTCTACAAATGTAGCATGGCCTGTCAAAAATAATAGCCAAATCTCCCTCAAATCACACACTTCTGTCTTAAGTGTGTATATATTTATGGATAGACCTTTGGAAATGTGCTGTGCGTGAGAAGACCCGGCAAGCCAAGTAAGATCGTTGCCAGTGCCCCTGGACTGGTTCTTGTGCGGGTGGCACATGAGATGCACCATTTTGAGCGTGGCCGTTGCCAGTACCGCCTGACTGGCTCCTGTAGGATTTTCGAGCGAGATCATTGCCAGTCCCCCGGGACTGGCTTGTGCGGGTGGCACATAAAAGACACCATTTCGAGAGTGGCCGTTTTCGTGCGGGTGACACGTAAAAGCACCCACTACACTCTCTGAGTGGTTGGCGTTAGGAAGGGCATCCAGCTGTAGAAACTCTGCCAAATCAGACTGGAGCCTGGTGTTGCCATCCGGTTTCACCAGTCCTCAGTCAAATCGTCCAACCCATGCTAGCATGGAAAGCGGACGTTAAACGATGATGATGAGCTAATAAGGGAGACTTCCAAATGCTAAATAGGACTAGTAGAAATAGCAGCCAAATCTCCCTCAAATTACATTCTTTGCTCTTACGTATGTATATATTTATGTATGAGCTAATGATGGAGTCCTCTACATAGTAGCTACATCTGTTGGAAAATATCAGTCAAATCTCTCTCAAATCACACTTTACTGTCTTAATGTATGTATATGAGTCAATGATAGAGATCTCTATAATGGTAGATCTCTTCCTAGAAACAACAGTCAAATCTCAAATCACAATTTGAAGAGTTAAAGCATCCTAACTTTTTTTTTTCCTTTGAGTTCACGTAAAGCACAGAGCACCAACAAGACATCTCCATCTGTCTCAATCCTCGGCAATGGATTGCAGTTGTCCCCAGGTCAAGCCATTTGCCAGCCCTTCGGTTTCTGTGGACCTTCTCCAATTTGTTTTTGGTCTGCCATGTTTCTGTCTCCCTTGGCATGTCCATTGGACGGCTTGCTCTGCATTGTTGAAAAACAGGTGTCCCCAGTCAACCCCGTTTTATAACACAAAATACACAACAGACTGAAGAGTTAAGAAAGATCTGGGCCCCCTTGTGGGAGAGCTAAGTGCAATAATTAACCCTGTGCGTTCAGATTACTCTGCTAAATGTAATGCTGGTTTATTTGCATTGTTCTGAATCGATCGTGCATTAGCTCATAGCTTTGACATTTCAGTGATGTGACTGCATATCTCTAGAATTACATCGTGAGGTAGGTGTGACAAATCAGATCTGGTTCATTTGGAGACAAAACGGAAAACTTTGGCCAGACATGGCTGGTTTAAATGCTATATATACAAGATGGACTCTAACAAAGGGTTTTGAAAATAAAATTGGTAGAACTTATACAAGAATGCTTCAAGCTGCTCTGGACATCTAGGGACAACACCCTACAAAAGAACTTCTCTGTGGTAATTTGCTAATAATATCACGTGTCATGAGAGGAAGAAGAACAAGATTTGCTGGATACTGCCGAAGAGCAGAGGAGGAGACCATCAGTGATGTAATAATCGAAGAATGGGTGCACTAATGTTGGTAGACCACATCGAACCTGCACTGAGCAACAGTGCAAGGACCGAGTGCACCTGGGAAAACCTACCACGTGCAATAGCAGACCAAACAGACTGAAGAGAAAGAGTCGTGACAATTCATGCAATAAGCACAACAGGACAATGATGATGATGATGATGATGATGATGAAATGCTGAAGGGTTAATGAACCTTTAAATTAAGGAAAATAAATTTAGCAAGTGCTGAAAACAAAGAATTTTTCAACTTAGAAAAACAATCTCCAAACCAAAGTCCTTAACACACCACCACCACCACCATCACCAGACATCCAGCTAAAAATTGAGGCCCATAGTTGAACCAGGGGAGGGCTCCCGACAAATTGAAGTTCACTTGATTTTATCATAACCACAGATATGCTTCATCGGTAAAACTACTAGTACTAGTAGTAGTAGTAGTAGTAGTAGTAGTAGTAGTGGTGGTTACAGTGGTAGTGTTGGTGATGATGGTAGTGGTAATAGTTATGGGTTAACATCCTACCCGCTCCACGTCACTGCCACCATTT
>NC_069008.1:3829199-3831828 GCF_001194135.2 Octopus bimaculoides
GAAGTAAGAGTGAGAGAAAGTTGTGGTGAAAGAGTACAGCAGGGTTCGCCACCATCCCCTGCTGGAGCCTCATGGAGCTTTTAGGTGTTTTCGCTCAATAAATACTCACAACGCCCGGTCTGGGAATCGAGACCGCGATCGTATGACTGCGAGTCCGCTGCCCTAACCACTGGGCCATTGCGCTTCCACAGAACCTGGTAGTAACAGCAGTCAAAATCTCCCTCAAATCACATCCCACTATCTTATGTATGAATAAGACGATGAAGGAGCCCTGAACTGGTAGTAATAGCAGCCAAATCTCCCTAAAATCATATCCCACTCTATGTATGTGTATATGCAGAAGCCAATGAAGGAAACCTCTATATAGTAGCTAGACTTGCTAAAATTGGCAGCCAGATCTCCCTCAAACCATATCCCACTATTTTATGTGTGCAAGAGCCAACGAGGGAAACCTCTACATAGCAGCTAGATCTGGTAGAAATAGCAACCAAATCTCCCTCAAAAACATTCCCACTGTCTTATGTATGTATGTGCCAATGAGAGAAACTTCTATATGGTAGCTAGAACTGCTTGTAAAAGCAACCAAATCACCCTTAAATCACATCCTGCTGTCGAATGTGTGTATATATATGTATGAACCAATTAGGGAAACCTTTAAATGCTAGGATCAATAGAATAAGTACTGGGCACACAAAGAATAAGTCCTTGGGGCGATATGAATGACTAAAGGTGGCGCTCCAGCAGGGCCTCAGTCAAATGACTGAAACAAGTAAAAGAATAAAAGAATATATATATGTGGCTGTGTGTTAAGAAGCTTGTTTCTCAACCACATGGTTCTGGGTTCAGTCCCACTGCGTGGCACTTTGGGAAAGTGTCTTCTACTATAGACTTGGGCCGAAACAAAACCTTGTAAGTGGATTTGGTAGACGGAAACTATAAGAAGCTCATCACGTGTGTGTGTGTGTGTGTGTGTTTGTGTTCCATCACCACTTGACAACCAGAGTTAGTGTGTTTATGTCCCCATTACTTAGCAGTTCAGCAAAAGAACCTGATAGAATAAGTGCCAGGCTTTAAAAAAAAAAAAAGTCCTGGGGTCGATTTGTTTGACTAAAAGGTAGTGCTCCAACATGGCCACAGACACATGACTGAAACAAGAACACACACACACACACACACATATATATATATATACAGACACATATATATACATACACATACACACATGTTCAATTACATTGAAACAGGAAGCATAAATGGCAAAGTCTTTCTCAGCAGGATTTGAAATGAGAACAGAAGAGTGTAATGTAACTGAACACCGTAAGGAATTTTGTCTAGCAATCTACCAATTCTGCCGTCTAGCACTACAACAACAATTTGGTGCAAAGCCAGCAATTTTAAAGGATGAGGGGAAAATCGATTGCATCAACCCCCACTACTTGACAGATTCTTCGTTTTATCAACGATGAAGAGAGGACGGCATCAACACTCAGGTGGTACTTGTTTACGAGTCTAGTAGACTGGGGCAATGTGAAATGGAGTGTCTTTCTTTGCTCAGATACAGCACACCGTCCCCTCCAGGAACCGAACTCAGAACCTTATTGTCATAAGCCCAACACCCAAAGTCACCAGCCGCGCTGACACGGCATTACAGAGAAAGGAATAACGGTACCAGGCACAGCACGCTTTGTGTAGAGCAGGGGTTTTCAAACTGTGGTCCGCAGACCACAGTGGGTCCGCAAGGACAAGACAGGGGGTCCGTGGACAGCAAATACTTTTTATGGGCAATTTGATTTTATATGTGTTTTTTTAATCGAAATCTTTTAATTGACAATAAACTTGTTTGTTAAATACTGTTAAATAAATAAATGTAAAAATATATGTTATATTAAGCAAATATTTATGTATAAATTTCATAAGCATTTATGAGGGGGTGCCTAAGGTAAAGCCTGAAATATAAAGGGGTCCGCAAGTCAAAAAGTTTGAAAACCCCTGGTGTAGAGGACTTTCGGTACAATGGGAAACCGAGGGACCAAGCAGCATAGAGTTGTGCTCAACAGTACAGCAACAGAAATAAGACTCGGAGGAGATAAGGGAGAAAAGCGCCAACATAATACCCTGGTTTGCAGCCAAAACGTATGCAACACACACACACAAGCATGTGTGTGTATGTATGTGTATAAACACACACACATAAAATATATATAAACACATACAAATACACATTATATGTATCTATATATAATATACATACACAGACACATACATAGGTTTTATGTATATATATATATATTGTTTTGTTTATGCTTTCCCCTCTGGTTTTTTGTTCTATGTGTGCCATAAATATCGCCATCCGTTTAGAGAAAAATTTGTAGTTTAGAATCAGTAGTTCTTTGACTGCTATTTCTAAATTTTCAGTATGTTGGAGAAGCAACTCAATGCTAATCCCTGTATATTTATGATGATAAATGGTTTTACCGATAAAGGTTTTTTCATACTGAACTACTTGGCAAAATTGTTAATTATTAATTCTATTATTAATTGACGATTCCCTGCCCTTATTCTTGTATATTTTATATATATATCTATATATATATATATATAATCTTAATTTAATCTTACTATCACATGC
>NC_069008.1:3832587-3833518 GCF_001194135.2 Octopus bimaculoides
GTATCTACCAAAATAATTTATCCCTTTTATACTCTTATAAATATGTGTGTGTGTGTGGGGGGGCTTCTCCCAGTTTCGGTCTACCAAATTCACTTACAAGGCTTTCGCCAACCCAAGGCTGTAGAAGACATTTGCCAAGGTTCCATGCAGTGGAACTGAACCCAGAACCATGTGATTGGGAAGCAAGCTTCTTACCACACAGCCACACCTACACACACACACACACACACACACACACACATATATGGCTTCTCAATGGGTTTCTTTCAGTTTCCATTGACCAAATCCACTCACAACACTTTGACTGACCCAGGGTTATAGTAGAAGACACTTAAGGAAGGTGCCACACAGCAATACTGAACCTGGAACCATGCAGTTGGCAAGCTATGCTTGCACAATGTGAACATGGTAAATACATAATGATGGTGATGATAATGATGATATAACATACACATATATATATAATGATAATGAGATGCTCTTAATATCTAGAAAATACTTATCTATGTAAGCATTTAATTACGTACCACTCCAATAACAGGATAATTTAAAAAAAAAAAAAAATTCAATACACCAGGCTAAAAATAATTATAAAAAGAAAAAAGTGTGTCATCACTGTACTCAGATGACAGTCAACTATGCTATCCTTCAGATCCTGGGACATACCAGAAAACTGGTGATGAGTTACAAACGGGCATGGATATTTCAAGTGCCAGCCTAAGCTATCCTTGTTTGCTAAATGGCTAAGCCAGTCATAAACGGCTCTCATTTAAAACTTAACGCTCATTAAGGAATAATAATAATAATAATAATAATAATAAACAAAAACATAGGACCTGAAAAGATCACAAAGAATTCGGTAACTCAGTACAGACAGAATTTGAAGAGATGTAACAAAAGTACGACCTACAAAGTGGGACAGAAAGGAAAA
>NC_069008.1:3833608-3834883 GCF_001194135.2 Octopus bimaculoides
AAAAAAAAAAAAAAGAATGGCTATTTAGTTTAGGGTGTGAAAATCACTCATTCCGTACCACTATATCCATACATTGTAAATAAATAAATATATCTCTAATTCACATGTTTTTTATTGTAAGAGGAAACTTAACAACCAGTCAGTCAATTCAACTGAAGCGAAAAGTTAACACAAAGCACATCAAATAAAGGGTTAGGTTTGAAATTCTATTACAACAGCCGAAACTCAGTGCAAGCAATAAAGATGAAGACGAAGTCTGACTAATGTAAAGGTTAAAGACCCCCTTCGGTCATCACTGACCATGGGATTGAACCTAGAAAGTTACCCTCCGAAGTGCAAGTTCAGGTAAGGTTGTTTATGGAAGACCAGCAGTTGCCCATGCATACCAGCCTCCCCTCTCTGCACCACCGATGCTATCCAAGGGAAAGGCAAAAGGGCCGATACAGCTTGGCACCAGTGACGTTGCAATTCAATTCTACAGCTGAGTGAACTGGAGTAATGTGGAATAAAGTGTCTTGCTCAAGAACACAACACACAGCCTGATCCAATAACGGAACTCGTTACTTCATAATTGTGAGTCCAACGCTGTAACCACTGAGCCAAGTGTCTTCAATATAAACAGCATACATAATATAAATTCCTAATCTCAGAAATATAGAACTGGAGAATACTGCTGTTGAAATTTCTACCTCAAGGAAGTCTCATCCAACCCATGAACGCATGGAAAAGTTAATTGCAATGATGACGAGGATAATAATGATGACGAAACTGTTCATCAGTTTTAAATTATTGTCAAATACAATTGAAATGCAAAGGTAACACATTTGTGTGGTAAAAAGCTGGCTCCCAACTGGACAGTTCTGGGTTTGCTCCTACTGTAAGAGCACCTTGGGTAAGTGCCTTCAACTATAGACCCAGAGCTGACCAAAACCTTCTGAGAGTATTTTGTAAATGGAAACTGGAAGAAACCTCTGTGTGTGTGTGTGTGTCTGTTTATCATCCACCACCACTTGACAACTTGTGTTGGTTGGTTTATATCCCTGTAACTTAGCAACAAAAAGAAATTAATAGAATGCAGGAGTGGCTGTGTGGTAAGTAGCTTGCTTACCAACCACATGGTTCTGGGTTCAGTCCCACTGCATGGCACCTTGGGCAAGTGTCTTCTACTATAGCCTCGGGCCAACCAAAACCTTGTGAGTGGATTTGGTAGATGGAAACTGAAAGAAGCCTGTCATATATATGTATATGTATATATATATATATATATATATATAT
>NC_069008.1:3836383-3842316 GCF_001194135.2 Octopus bimaculoides
ACCTTGGTTTCAGGATATCATATATCAATTAAATATAAGGATAAAATATATATAACATTTTATGAAGTAGCCAACATGTTAAACCAATTAAGGTAAAAAATTAATAGTAAGTATATTTTAAAAAATTTTTTTTTTTACTAAGTATATAATTTTTTTAAAACACATTATTACATTAAGGGCTGTTACTATCAGTAAAGCCACATGCTGGAAAGGGACCCTAAAGTCAAACTATTTTAAAGTAGTTTGACTTTAGCATCCCTTTACTGATAATAACAGCTTCACTGATAATAACAGCTTCACTGATAATAACAGCTTCACTGATAATAACAGCTCTTAAAATGTAATAATGTGTATATATAATAATAATAATAATAACAGCATTATATTAGTATAACCATGATGCAACCCCCATAGAACTGACTCACGAGCTAGTATCATTAAACGGTAGGTGGCATAATGAAACAGGAGCTTTATTTGCATACCCATAACAAATTTAAAAGATATATATGAATACATGTGTGTGTGTGTGTGTGTATGTATGTATGTATGTATGTATGTCAGAAGACCAATAGCAGGTCATGTGTTGTACATGTAGGTGTGAAATGTGCCACAAATGGGGACAGCAAGTGTGAAGACAAAAGTTGTGGGTCAGTAGAGAGCAGTCGCTATATTTCATTTCATGTCAGCTACCTCTGATGAGCATAGGGATGTATAATCGGACTGTTACCTAACATTTCATTATACCCTTAGTATGAAACCAATTGGTAAGATTGACCTTGATGTATATATAATACTGTACACTTCGGACATATATATATATATATATAATAATACAAGGAATATATATACATGTATACACACATATATGTACATACTTACATCTACATGTGTATATATATGCATATCAGGGTACAGGACGTTAGAACAATAAACTACAGACAACGGAACGAACACATAGGAAAACGGAAAGCCACTTGGAATATCCCTTCATCAGCTGTCTCTATTCTATCTAGACGTTTCGAATTTAAAAACATATAAAAACGGCAAACAGGCATAGATGAATGCCAACTACTCATCAGTTATTCGGTCAGAGGATCCATCACAATTTTTGTGCCTAACCAGCGAAATGTTTTTCAGGCTGGATACAAACTTTCAGTCAATGTTATTGTTTCTGCTGGTCAGTTGATTGCATTTAGAAAGGTATTCTGAGCAGAGACAGGGTTAATCATGAGATTCACACAAACATATATATACACACATATAGATAATACAACAATTGAATACTTTGTCACTTGATAAAGTAAAAACATATAGGCATGTATGTATGTATGTATTTACATATACAAACATTAAATAATGATATATATATATATATATATATATATATATATATATATATATACACACACACACACACAAATATACATACATGTACTTATACATAGATATATGTATATATTCACATACGTATACAAACACATATACATGTGTGTGAATGCAAGCATGCGTGTGTGTGTGTGTGTGTGTTGCACCCCCTTTTCAAAAGAACGCAAAAAACAATTGTTTTCATTTGTGAGAAAGATGAAAGTGGTATAGAATAAGAAATAGGAAGCGACAGAGATGAACGAGGTATGAAATATACATGTGTGTGTGTATGTGCATGTACATACATGTATATATAAAACATTTTCACACACACACACACACACACGCACATATTCGCACAAGCGTCATAAATACACATGCACTTATAGGTGGAGCATGTTTTGACCTACAAATGGGGAAATATTCCAGCAAAGCTGAACGCAAGACTGAAAGAAGAAAGCAAAGAAAGTCTGAAATCTTCCTCATAAAAAAAACAAAAAAAAACAAAACAAACACTGATGAATACAGCCATATGTTAGTAAATCATGGAACAGATTACAGACTAATCACTTAATACAAAGTAGAAAGGATATAGAAAGAGTAAAACACCAACTCAACCATCCATCCAGTATTATAATTTTAAAAAACAAAAAAATAAACATTATCAATATTAACATAAAAACTATTTGTTGTTCACATAATACCTTTTATAGTTTACTTGTTTCAGTCACTAGACTTCGACCATGCAGGGCACACCATTTCAAAGAGTTCATTTGAATAAATCCGCCCCCATCCAACAGTTTTTTTTTGTTCATTTTTTCTCCTTAACCACACAGCCATGCCTCAACATCTCATCTCTTTCTCACAAAGAGTTTATGCTTGAAATATTAGGCTTTGTGGCATAAAATATATCCCAGTTTCAGATATGTATTTTACTTTATTTCAACACAGAACAGCTAGGTCTGTGAGTATCTGTTTTGTGCATGTGAAACATCACCTCACAATCCCAGCAGACAAAATGGAAGAGGCGTTGTCCCAGAGGGTGGTGAGGGAGATGCACTGGAACAACCATTCTGACTCATGAGGCTCACACTTGAAGATAGCCCTCTCTGCTCCACTAGCAGTGAACAGGGATATGGTCCAGGAACCAAGAATGCTGGAGGTGTCCAGTGACACAAACTCAACCATAAACCCATCACAGAGAGGTGGGTACTTTGAGAGTTTGCCTTTCTCAGCCTGACAAGTAGTGGAGCCTGAGGTGATAGCTGAACACACCGAGTTGCCACTGGACAAGGTGGCATCCCAGATGAGGAGCCTGCCACTATCAAGACATAAATGTAACACCAGCCACCCAATCCAAAAACAACACCCACACACACAAAAAGACCTCTATATAGTACACACCACTCTACTAGATTCCGCTTGAAAGTAATTAGAAAACCAGAAGTTATAGAAAAAAAAAAACACTTGTGCAAATTTCCATGCATTTCGCTCAAATCTGGAACTATACCAAAACTGCAAAGAGAAGTGGTCTCCACAAGGTGCATTACAGGATACCTATCAAAAAGAGCAGTATTTCCAAATATGAAACAGAGAGGACTCTTTCATACTTCTCCTACAAATCAACCTTTCTCATTTCTTTATTGCCTACAAGGGGCTAAACATAGAGGGGACAAACAAGGACGTCGATTACATCGACCCCAGTGCATAACTGGTACTTTATTTATCGACCCCGAAAGGATGAAAGGTAAAGTCGACCTCGGCGGAATTTGAGCTCAGAACGTAACGGCAGACGAAATACCGCTAAGCATTTCGCCCGGCGTGCTAACGTTTCTGACAGATCAACCTTTCTAGTGCTTGAACCATGATAAAATGCTCTCAATTTACTCTGAGCAGTGATTGACGATACAAAGGGCAGCCAGCAGTGTAAACCATGCCAAAAGTAGAATAAGTTTATTGAGAAACCAATGGAGAGAGCACATTATGTGGTAGAAAGAGAGAGAAAGCAAGGAGAGTAAAGTAGTTAATTTATATACAGTGTGCACTGCAAGACATTGCTTTTGCGATGCAAGTTTCATCTTAACTACAGAACTATGATGGCAACGTACATATATTATTCACATAGGAAATTAAATTTTCCTTTGGAAAATAGCTGTTCTGATGGCTAATAATAACAAATAATAAATTCTTCCACTCCTCCTTTTCATATACTACTTATAAAGAAAACAAAATAAACTATCTGTTACTCTACACTAAAGAAGCACAGATGCAGAAACAAGTCTGTTTATAGATGTAGAGTAAAAAGAAAAATATATATATATATAAGAGTCACTTAAAAAGGAAAAAAAAAAATACAATATTTTTTACTTCACTAATTTCCCTTCTTTACATGGAAAAAATGGATATATTCGGTGAACACAGTTCTTCAGAGAAATAAGGAATGCAACAGCTGCCATAATAAGAGAAAGTCAAACATGACATTTGTCATGGTGTGGGAGACAAACTGTCATGAATCTACAAGAAAACAACACCATGTGTCTATGTGCAGCCAACTCGTCTCAATGAGTCACACAAACACACATGGAAGAGGGCCTCTATGTGGTAACTTGGGGTGTTAAAAATAGCAGTCAAGTCTTTCATAGCTCCTGTTATTTCAAGAAAGGAAGGGCATACTAGACAATGTAGACTTGGATGAAGTATAGTTAATCGTTTACTTGTTTCAGTCATTAGACTGTGACCATGCTGGGGCACTGCTTTGAAGGATTTAGTTAAACAAATCAATCCGAGTACTTTTTTTTTTTAAGCCTGGTACTTATATCAGTTGTTTTTGCCAAACCACTAAGTCACAGGGATGTAAACAAACCAACACCAGTTGTCAAGAGGTGGGAATAAAGACAAAGACAGACAGACACACGACAGGTTCCTTCCAGTTTCCGTCTATCAAGACTTTAGTTGACCCAGGGCTATAGTAGAAGTCACCCAAGGTGCCACAAAGTAGGACTAAACTCAGAGTCATGTGGTTACAGAAGTAAAAAATAGACATAGACAAGATAGTCACAACTGGAGTGACTGATCATAAATATGCTGAAACAGGTAAGGGGAGAGGGGAGTGATTTAGGGGCTAAGCGACATCACTATCAAGACTAGAACTAGCAGACAAGGGAACTGCTTCATGTACAACCAACTTGCATTAATGAATCATCTAAAGAAAAGGGGAGGAGGCACTATGTGATAAGTGAGGCTAGATATATCAGTCAATTCTCTTGAAACTCCTATTTATTACCTTAAGAAAGGAAGGGCATATTAGTAATAGATAATGTAGACGAGATAAAGCACGTTAAAATATACAGGACTGTCACCTATGGAGTGGCTTTGATGATTGGTATGCTCAACTGAAGTTGGTGTGGGGGGTTAAGTAACTCCTGCCACCAACACTAGGACTAACCAACATAGGGAACCTTTTCATGATGGTTCAGAAAAAAAATCTGCATGACTGTCACCGGTGGAGTGACTTTGATCACTGGTATGTCCAACAGAGGTTGAACTGGGGTGGGGATTAAGTAACCTCACCATTAATGCTAAAACTAGCCAACATAGAGAACCTCTTCATGACGGTTCAACCTTAGAGTAAAGCTGCCAAACAGCCCCTCAAATCACATCAACCCTACAGTCTATAAAATAAGGGTGGTATTAAAATAATATAATTATACAGAATTTGATCTCGAACAAAAACACAGGATAGTCAAAGATAGAATGTCATGCTTAAACAATTGAACCAATACAATGAACTGAAAGAAAGCGTTTCACATAGGTGTATCATATTAAGAATCAGATTATGCAATTCCAGTCACGGCCAGATACCTTTCATTTGCTACTGACCCACTTGTGTGTGTTTTAACACTATATGTCTATACAAGATGCCTTCTCGAGATAAATGCTGCCGTTTTGTGGCTTTCTGTATGCATATCCACATCAAGTAAGACATACAGAACGCTACAAACAGACAGACACACACACACACACATTATATATATATATATGATAGATCGCTAGCCACTACACATTCTTTACTTTCTCTCCTCGTTTCTTTCTGTGGAAGAGCATAGCCTCGAAACATTAAAGACTCTTTCACTTCTGGAGCGTCAAACTAATACATCTGTTTGTTGTCTACACCACCCGTCTTCATCTTTTGTTTTTTTTTGTGAATTCTCCCCCTATATATGTATATACGAGGGTGAGTCAAAAAGTAATGCCATTTTGTTTAGGACAGGTATAACTACCAACACAGGAACATGCATCATACATCAAAATGAAGCTGGTCCTCTGTGGATCACATCCCTACTTCTCAACATAGTCACCATTTCTCTCAATAGCAATGTTCCACCTTAGAATGAGAGCATGTATCCCTGCCAGGTAAAATTCTGTTGACTGTTCTTTGAGCCACTTCTTCACTACAGTTTTCACTTCCTCGTCACTGGACTATCATCTCTTTGGCCCCATAAAAGAGGGTTTGAGAGGCAAACATTATTCCAGTGATGAGGAAGTGAAAACTGTAGTGAAGAAGTGGC
>NC_069008.1:3842394-3844999 GCF_001194135.2 Octopus bimaculoides
AGGACCAGCTTCATTTTGATGTATGATACATGTTCCTGTGTTGGTAATTATCTCAAATAAGTCAAGGGAATTTTGCGGGGGCAGGGATACATGCTCTCATTCGAAGGTGGAACATTGCTATTGAGAGAAACGGTGACTATGTTGAGAAGTAGGGATGTGATCCACAGAGGACCAGCTTCATTTTGATGTATGATACATGTTCCTGTGTTGGTAATTATACCTGTCCTAAACAAAATGGCATTACTTTTTGACTCACCTTCATACATATATATAGGTCTCAAACTTTGGCACAAGGCTGGCAATTTCATAGGAGGAGCTAAGTTAATTATCTCATACCCAGTGCTCAACTGGTACCCATATAATCAACTCTGGAAGGATGAAAGATAAAGTCGACCTCGGTGAAATATGAACTCAGAGTGTAGAGACAATTGAAACACCACTAAATGTTTTGCCCAGCATTTTAACGATTCAGCCAGCTCACTACCCATCTATATGTGTGTATGTATAATTTTTTATAGGGAGAGAGTTCCCCTGGAACACAGAATTTGTTTTAAAGGCTCCCCAACTCAAAAAAAAAAGTAAAAAAGTAAAAATAAAGTTTGGGGAACACGGCCGGCCACTGTAGATAGTTTTCATTAGCATTACGAAATGGAAACATTGACAATTGTAACAAAATGTGGGATAGTTACAACTAGAATGTCTTTTTATGAAAAGGCCTTAACAACAACTGGGCCAGTACAATGGACCCTATACAACTTATCTCAAGTATAAAGTGAAAACATTCTCAATTGAAAATGAAAATGATTGCTTAGTGTAGTTATTTACATAACAGTGGAGTCACATACCATGAGCTAATATATCACTCTCCTCTCACTCTCTCTCTTCTAGATTCTGTTTCCTTTTTAATGTTATTTACTTTTTTTTTTGTCATAACTAACAATTAACAGTATTCATTAATATATATATATATATATATATATATATATATATATATATATATATATATATATAAAACAAGAGAACTTGCTGTACATGAGTGGCTCTGAAATGTTGTCACATGGATAAACCATATAAGTGTGTGTGTGTGTGTGTGTGTGTGTGTGTGTGTGTGAATATATGCCCATACATATGTATATATATATATATATATATATATATATATATATACACACACATACATATATTTATCGTATAAAAAGTGCTAGAAACCATTGAAATACTTTTCTTTATGTCTTGTTAGTATTAATTTCATATACACACAAATAAATACCGGTTTCAAATTTTGGTACAAGGCCATCAAGTTTATGGGAGGGAGCACATCAATTATATAAAACCCCAGTGCTAAACTGGTACTAATTTTATTGACCCCCTAGAAAGACGAAAGGCAAAAATCAACCTAGGAGGAATTTGAACCCAGAAAATAGAGACCAAACAAGATGGTGTTAAGCATTTTACCTGGCAAGCTAATGTTTCTGCCAGTTCACCATCCTATATACATAGAGAGAGAGAGAGAGAGAGAGAGCGAGAGAGAGAGAGAGAAAGAGAGAGAGCGAGAGAGAGAGAGAGTCAACCCATAAATAATACAGTTTTTTTTATACTTCTTTTATTTTTCAAAATTAAGACGAAGTTCTTTTTTAATCTAAAATATACTCTCATTTTCTACAATGCTCTTCCATCTATCTGGTCAACTTGCATGGCCCCCTCTTCTGTTCAAGTTCAAGTATGTATATCTATGTCTACAATATAACAGATATGCGGTTACATACTAACATCAAGAAATCGTTACAGAAATAATATAATTTGTGAAACAAGTCTATTTTTATAAAACTGAATAGAAAATATTAAAATTGACAATCTGAGCATCAACTGTTGCAGGTGGATGATACAAGCCAACAAGGGGAACATTTACATGGACTTTCAACCTGCTAGAAGTAGCAGTCACAATACCTTTCATCTCAGAATCTAAAGCCTTAAATAATTTTTTTTTTTTTAATGAATGGGGACCATATTGGATAAAATAGTTTCAGATACACTCTGGATAAAAGATGGGATGGTCACAAATGGAACACTTTTGGTCATACACATATACTGGATCAAATAGGTCAACAACATCTTCATCTATATATGGTATGGAAGGTCAAACCAGGGGGTGACAGTTGAGAAGATGGCTAAACAAGGCGTTCTGCAATGTATCAAACACAGAACTTGGTGACCGCAAAGCAAATATCTTAATCACGTTGTTATAGGCGGAATGTCTACTTTTCCATGTTTGCATGGGTCACATGACAGTATGTTGGGGACAGAGTTTCTAAGGCCAGATGCCCTTCCCAATTTTTAATTTTTTTTTTTTTTTTTTTGCAAATGAGATAATTATTCTTCTGTCTACTGAACAATAAAATAGCCTTATGTGTGTTATGCAGTGAACTGGAAACAAATGACACCAGCTGAATGAGCCTTTTGTTTATGAAGATCTCACACACATATATACACATATATACACACACACATAATATATATATGAATATATGTATATGAGAAAAGAGGAGGAAGGAGGAGTCTTGAGAGGAGGAGAGAAATAGGCAGAGGGAGAGAGAAGGCTGAGATA
>NC_069008.1:3845207-3846805 GCF_001194135.2 Octopus bimaculoides
GTGTGTGTGTGTGTGTGTGTGTGTGTGTGTGTGTGTGTGTGTGTGTGCTTCTTTCAGTTTCTGCCTGCTAAATACAAGACACTTGTCCTAGGTGACCACAGGGTGGGATTGAACCTGATCAAATCAGCCACACAGTCATGCCTGCACCGGGCTGCCTTTTGAGGCCCCATGAATAGAAACTACATCCAGGACTCCACGAGACAAAATTAAGGACACGAGAGGCGAACTGGTTGCAGTGGGATTAAGATTGTGTTAAAGGCAGGAGAAGAATTTCATTGATTGAAGATATCTTACAGGTTGGGAATGCCAAGTGGAAAAGTGAATGAATAAATGCAGGGTGGGAGTGTGTGCGACAGAGGGAGAATGAGGGGGGGGAGGAAACGGGTGAATGAATGTATGTGTAGGTGTGAATGTGTGTACGTGCACGCTAGAAGAAGAATATTGTTGCTAACAAAGGTTCTGACTGTGTGTGTGTGTGTATGCATATATTTGAGTGCATATCTGAGAGAGAGAATTTGTGTGTGCGCGTGTGTGTATGCACAACTGTATATATATACACAAATAGACACACACACATTCACACAGACATATACGTACATAGACACACATACACACTAACATATATACTCACAAACACTCACACGTATGCACATGTCCTGAGCAGTACTTGCACTGCAAACAGAAGGAAATGTTTATTTAACTATAAAACATTATGGTTTATAAAAACCAAGTTAGTTGAATGCTTGCCTCGACAACGCCCATTTCATCAAGGCAAAATAACAACCACTTATCTTGTTGTCATTGTCATTTTTGTCCTGTTCCCCTTAGCTTACCATAATCCAAATGTACCCCTCCCCATTAGAAATTTGCGTTAAAATCATCTCAAAAGAAGAATATTTTCTCTTTTATTTCTCTTTTATCTTTTACTTGTTTCAGTCATTTGACTGCAGCCATGCTGGGGTACCGCCTTTAGTCGAGCAAATTGACCCCGGTAATTATTCTTTGTAAACCTAGTACTTATTCTATCGGTCTCTTTTTGCCGAACCGCTAAGTTACGGGGACATAAACACACCAACATCGGTTGTCAAGCAATGCTAGGGGGACAAACACAGACACGACGGGCTTCTTTCAGTTTCCGTCTACCAAATCCACTCACAAGGCTTTGGTTGGCCCGAGGCTATAGTAGAAGACACTTGCCCAAGATGCCACACAGCGGGACTGAACCCGGAACCATGTAGTTGGTAAGCAAGCTACTTACCACACAACCAAGTGTTGCTATTGTTCGTTTCACCCGAAACCTGCACCCTGATCTAATGGAATGTATGATCAAAAATTGTTCCAGGCATGACCATCTCATTTATTTTTCTCGTATATCAGTGACTTAATGACTACATTCCCCAATACATCAGTTTTTTTTTTCTTTTTTAATTGAAGCAAGTCAATTTGACAGCAATTTCTCCCACGTCTATTTACCATGTTGAGGTCTCCTTCATTAACACAATATATATATTCTCTCTTTCCTTTCCTGAGCGTCCAATAATACTATCCATATCACGTCCTCATTTTGTTGTTTTTTTGTTTTTTTTGTTATTGTTTTT
>NC_069008.1:3846815-3848249 GCF_001194135.2 Octopus bimaculoides
TCCTCATTTTGTTGTTTTTTTGTTTTTTTTGTTATTGTTTTTTTTAACTATATATATATATATATATATATATATATATATATTACAATCACACACACACAAGTGAGTAAGTAGGCTGTGATTTGAGAGGGATGTAGCTGCTATTTTTGAAAGGGCTTAGTAACGGTGTAGAGGTCACCCTTGTTGGCTCATGCATATGTACATGCATAAGATAGAAAGGTGCGATCTGAGATGTGACTGCTATTTCTACAGGTCTGCTGACCATGAAGCGGTCACCCACATTGGCGCACATGCACACAGAATGGACTCCTTTCAGTTTCCACCAATCAAATTCGTTCACAAGGGATTTGATGGCCCAGCTCAATAGCAGAACACTTGTCCAAATAATTCACAGTTCAACTGACCCTAAAGACACATGACAGAGGAGCAGAACGGTTAACCCTTTAGCATTCAGATTATTTTGTCAAACATAACACTTATTCATTCAAATTGTTTTAAATCAATCATATATTATCTTGTGGCTTTGATATTTTGATGAAGTGATTGTATATCTGTGTGTGTGTTTGCTTGCCCCCCCCCCCCACACACACACTATCGCTTGACAACTAGTGTTGGTGTGTTCATGTCCCTATAACTTAGCAGTTCAGCAAAAGAGACTAGGCTTAAAAAAAAAAAGTTCTGGAATCAATTTGTTTGACTAAAACCCCCTTTAAGGCAGCGCTCCAGTATGGCCGCAGTCAAGTGACTGAAACAAGTCAAAGAATAAATGCATGCAACGAGAAAGTCATTATGCCTTTGAATGGTGTCACAACCACCATATCTGTGTGTGTGTGTGTGTGTGTGTGAGTGAGTGAATGGACAAATGAAAGAAAGAGGCACCCAACACATTTAATAGGAGCTACGTGCACCATTATAAATAAAGTTCGATTCAGCTTCATGTGACTTAGCTGTGCAGACCTTGTTACAGAAAATTTCATGGGGGCTGAATCAAACCATTTTCAATAACAATAATAATATACATGTATGCATGTGTACATATATATATATGTATATATAGGCGCAGGAGTGGCTGTGTGGTAGGTAGCTAGCTTACCAACCACATGGTTCTGGGTTCAGTCCCACTGCGTGGCACCTTGGGTGAGTGTCTTCTACTATAGCCTCGGGCCGACCAAAGCCTTGTGAGTGGATTTGGTAGACGGAACTTGAAAGAAGCCCGTCGTATATATGTATATATATATATATACATATATACGACAGGCTTCTTTCAGTTTCCGTCTACCAAATCCACTCACAAGGCTTTGGTCGGCCCGAGGCTATAGTCGAAGACACTTGCCCAAGATGCCACGCAGTGGGACTGAACCCGGGACCATGTGGTTGGTAAGCAAGCTACTTACCACACAGCCACTCCTACGCCTATACATATATATATATATT
>NC_069008.1:3848605-3850312 GCF_001194135.2 Octopus bimaculoides
GTATATATAGGCGCAGGAGTGGCTGTGTGGTAGGTAGCTAGCTTACCAACCACATGGTTCTGGGTTCAGTCCCACTGCGTGGCACCTTGGGTGAGTGTCTTCTACTATAGCCTCGGGCCGACCAAAGCCTTGTGAGTGGATTTGGTAGACGGAACTTGAAAGAAGCCCGTCGTATATATGTATATATATATATATACATATATACGACAGGCTTCTTTCAGTTTCCGTCTACCAAATCCACTCACAAGGCTTTGGTCGGCCCGAGGCTATAGTCGAAGACACTTGCCCAAGATGCCACGCAGTGGGACTGAACCCGGGACCATGTGGTTGGTAAGCAAGCTACTTACCACACAGCCACTCCTACGCCTATACATATATATATATATTTATATATATTTAAAGTTTTAAATTTAAGTTTAAGAGAGAGATTTGACGCTAATATCCATTATTATTGTAATTTATTCCTATGTCAACATTTTTGTATAAAGCTATATAAGGAGTCTAATTTAGATTTTTTTGCAGTGAAATCTCTTGCTATATTGGTAACGATTGCATGGTTTTCTATGAAAAATTATATATATATATATATTTATATATACGTATACAAACACACTAATATGGGTGTGTCTGTACATATGCATTATGCATGCATAAAGGCATATATATCATGTATACGTATGCATGTGTATGATCGTTTATGTTTGCATATGTGTGCATATGCAGTGTGTGTGTAGGTATTTTCTTTCTATACACTCTTTGTATTTAAATGTGCATTTAGCACTAGAGTCGTAAGTGAGGAATTGTGTTCATATCATTTGTATGCATGGCTGTGCGGTAAGAAGTTTGCTTCCCAACCACATAGTTCCGGGTTCAGTTGCACGGTGTGACACCTTGCACAAGTGTCTTCTACTATAGCTTCGGATTACAGTAGATGAAAACGGAAAGAAGCTAGGTACGTATATGTCTATACTTGTGCGTGTGTGTGTGTCCCCTTCCATCACCGCTTGACAACCGGTGTTGGTGTGTTTGTATCCCCATAACTTGATGGTTCAGCAAAACTGACTGATAAAATAAATATCATCAGGCTTAAAAATAAATAGGCACTGAGGTTCATTAGTTTGAAATTCTTCCAGGTAATGCCCCAGCATGGCCACACACTAATAACTGAAACAAGTAACAGAAACGTCCTGTACCCAGATATGCACCTATATATATACAGGTAGACGTAGGTATGCACATACCTGTACGTATATATGCATATACTCATTTATTATTTGTTTTTATATACATATATATATATAGGCACAGGCATGTTTGTGGTAAAAAAGCTAGCATCCCAACTACATTGTTCTGGGTTCAGTCCCACTGCATGGCACCTTGGGCAAGTGTTTCCTACTATAGCCTTGGGCCAACCAAAGCATTATGAGAGGGGATATGGCAGGCAGAAACTGAAAGAAACCCATCGTGTGTGTGTGTGTGTGTGTGCTTGTTCTCCACAACCGCTTGATAACTGGTGTTGATGTGTTTACATATCCGTAGTTCAGCAAAAAAGATCAATAAACTTTAAAAAAAAAAAAAAAAAAGTACTGGGGTTGATTTATTTAACTAAAAATTCTTCAAAGTGTTGCCCCAGCATGACCGCAGTCCAACAACTGAAACAAGTGAAAGATATGTCTATATGTCAATGTAAATATTTAGTTTCTTCAT
>NC_069008.1:3850724-3851211 GCF_001194135.2 Octopus bimaculoides
TTGGCACTCTGTCGCTTACAACGTCGAGGGTTCCAGTTGATCTGATCAATGGAACAGCTCTGCTCGTGAAATTAACGTGCAAGTGGCTGAGCACTCCACAGACACGTGTACCCTTAACATAGTTCTCGGGGGAAATTTAGCGTGACACGGAGTGTAATAAAGCTGGCCCTCTGAAATGCAGGTACGACAGATACAGGAAGAAAGAGTGGTCTGGTCTGGTCTGGGAATCGAAACCGCGATCCTACGACCGTGAGTCTGCTGTCCTAACCACTGGGCCATTGCACTTCCACAAAGGAGCACTCCGTCAGTTGCGACGACGAGGGTTCCAGTTGATCCGATCAACGGAACAGCCTGCTCGTGAAATTAACGTGCAAGTGGCTAAGCACTCCACAGACACGCGTACCCTTAACGTAGTTCTCGGGGATATTCAGCGTGACACAGAGTGTGACAAGGCTGACCCTTTGAATTACAGGCACAACAGAAACAG
>NC_069008.1:3851566-3853313 GCF_001194135.2 Octopus bimaculoides
TTATACTTTTTATATTTGTCATTGTATTTTCCAATAAACAGATTCAATAAACCTCTTTTGAATTCATAGAATCTATGATTTTCTTCCTTTCAAATCAAGGGTGTAACATTGAGGTAAATAAATATATTTTGGGGGTAATTAGTTAAAAAAAGTTCCCTGACTCCGGTTGTCAAGTGATGTTGAGGGGGACAAACACAGACACAAACACACGGCAGGCTTCTTTCAGTTTCCTTCTACCAAATCCACTCACAAGGCTTTGGTCGGCCCGAGGCTATAGTAGAAAACCCTTACCCAAGGTGCCATGCAGTGGGACTGAACCCAGAACCATGTGGTTGGTAAGAAAGCTACTTACCACACAGCCACTCCTGCAGACACACACGTATATTTTATCTTTTTATGAAGCCAAAATAATATAAGTTCTAAGAAATAATAATAAAAGTCTATGGTTTGTATTGTTACACTGTGTTTCAATATTTCAGAGCCAGAGGCCCTTCTTCAGGAAGGCTTTCAAGAAATGGTTTTGCAAGCTACACAGAAACCTCACAAGGGCTGGTGCCACAACACAAAAAGGCACAGAGTGGTTGGTAATATAGCAAGGGCATTCAACCGCAGAAATCATCCCAAAACTGAGATACTGGAACAAGACAGAATCTTAGGACATACTGGATCCCGTTAAATCAGTGGTCCCTTAGGGGTCCATGTAAGATTTTGTTAAACCTTCAACACACAAAATATTTGAGCAATTATTTTTAAATACAATTCGTGGCCATGCTGGGGTACCCCCTTGAAGGGATTTTTCAGCTGAGCAAATTGACCCCCAGAACTTTCTTTTTTTTTGTAAGCCTAATACTTATTCTATCAGGCTCTTTTGCCAATCTAAATTATGGGAATGTAAACACACCAACATTGGTTGTCAAGCAATGTTGGAGGAGACAAACACAGACACAAAGGTACACACACACATATATATATATACATTCTCACACACACACAACAGGCTTCTTTTCAGTTTCTGTCTTCCAAATCCACTCTCACAAGGCTTTGGTTGGCCCATGCTCCAGCATGGCCGCAGTCAAAATGACTGAAACAAAAGAATAAAAGAGAAATACATGCGCATAGGCGCAGGAGTGGCTGTATGGTAAGTTGCTTACCAACCACATGGTTCCGGGTTCAGTCCCACTGCGTGACACCTTGGGCAAATGTCTTCTACTATAGCCCCGTGCCGACCAAAGCCTTGTGAGTAGATTTGGTAGACGGAAACTGAAAGAAGCCCGTCGTATGTATGTATATATATATGTGTGCGCGCGCGCGCGCGTGTATTTGTGTTTCTGTGTTTGTCCCCCCCCCCCCAGCATTGCTTGACAACCGATGTTGGTGCGTTTACGTCCCCGTAACTTAGCGGTTCGGCAAAAGTGAATGATAGAATAAGTACTAGGCTTCCAAAGAATAAGTCCTGGGGTCGATTTGCCCGACTAAAGGCGGTGCTCCAGCATGGCCACAGTCAAACGACTGAAACAAGTAAAAGAGTAAAAAAAGTAAAGAGTATAACAAAACAATATTGAGATTTTCTTCTGACTTACAGTTATTTAAGGGACAGTAAACTATTTTCACAAGTCCTCTTTCTACCCCTTATATTGCCCCCACCCCGCCTCCTCATACACACATACACGCACACTTTACAGTCTATAGCAGATGGAAGAAAGCCAAGTTTCCCAAGCTCTTTTATTATATACCATATACGCCCCCC
>NC_069008.1:3855583-3860714 GCF_001194135.2 Octopus bimaculoides
TATATATATGTGTGTGTGTGTGTGTGTGTGTGTATGTATATGTTTGTGTGTCTGTGTTTGTCCTCCCAACATCGCTTGACAACCGATGCTGGTGTGTTTACGTCCCCGTAACTTAGCGGTTCGGCAAAAGAGAGACCGATAGAATAAGTACTAGGCTTACAAAGAATATGTCCTGGGGTCGATTTGCTCAACTAAAGGCGGTGCTCCAGCATGGCCACAGTCAAATGACTGAAACAAGTAAAAGAGTAAAAGAGAGTAAAATCTGCATATAAAGAGGAATAAATAAACAAATTATTCTGGATCGGTTATAATTTATTCCGAAGTTATTGCTAGAAATGATAGTTAAGGATAGAAAACAAGAACAATATAATGAACAATGGATTTCAGGTTAGAAATAAGTGACAGATACGTCTAGAGTACAGCCAACGTATATTTTCATTCAAATGTATATTTACTACTAGACATCTCTGAACGGAAATATACAGGTTAATATGTTAGGAGGTGAACAATGAACAGATAGCAAATAGACTAGTAATAATCGGACATCATTTTTACAGTCATAACACAGGGAAAAGAAACAAAAGAATAGAAAGACATCTAAGACAAGTTGGTGCCATTCCACCAGTCAGTCCGTCAGTAATAAGTACCAGGTCAATGTGGTCCAGTCTCTGCCTGCCTGGCCCACTGTTGGTCACCACAAGTGTTCCAGTTGATCCGGATCAACAGAAGAGGCTGCTCGTGAAATTAAGGCGCAAGTGGCTGAGCACTCCGCATATATGTGTTATTTCTTTACTACCCACAAGGGGCTACACACAGAGGGGACAAACAAAGACAGACAAACAGATTAAGTCAATTATATCGACCCCAGTGCGTAACTGGTACTTATTTAATTGACCCCGAAAGGATGAAAGGCAAAGTCGACCTCGGCGGCAATTTGAACTCAGAACGTAGCGGCAGACGAAAGACCGCTAAGCATTTCGCCCGGCGTGCTAACGATTCTGCCAGCTCCGCATATATGTGTACCATTAACATGATACTTGGGGAGATCCAGTGTAATATGGAATGTGACAAGTCTGGCCCCCTTGAAATACAAGTACTACTCATTTTTTTTCTTCTCCAGCTGAATGGAGTGGACACAATGTGAAATAAAGTGTTTTGCTCAGGGACACAATGCACCACTGGGAACTGAACTTGCAGCCTTGCGATTGTGAGCCAAATACTCTGGCCGTCAGTAATAGGCACAGGTATGTTTCTGGTTCTCAGGTTACAGTCTACCAAAACAAGCTGGTGACAGAACCTCTATGTGGTTATTTGTTCTACTAGAAATAACAGCCAGATTTCACTCAAATCATACCCTATGTCAGTGTTTCTCAACCTTTTTACCCTTGTGTAACCCTTAAAATAAACAACATGTCTCAGGGACCCCTGCACAAAAGAAATCATATGCCATATCATTCTCATATATTTTCATCATAGTTTATGTGGTCATCTTCATCGTTTAACATCCGCTTTCAATGCTGGTATGGGTTGGACGGTTTGACTGAGGACTGGTGAGCCAGATGGTGTCCATAAATTACTGACATCACTAAATATATCCCCAATGGCTGTTATATATATATATTTTTAATAACATAACAGGTTAAATAGGATGATATCTATATTACAATAACCAATATGATGTGCCTGTATAGTAATATTACAATCATGAAATTAGCATTAGCTTATCTCACTCGCAGAACCCCCAGGAACCTTTTGTGGAACCCTGGTTGAGAAACGCTGCTCTAACCATTAAGCCATGCAACTTCACCAGCCCACTCTGGCTGTCAGTAATAGGTACAAGTATATGTGTTTCAAATTCTCAGACTACAGTCCGTCCGCCAATCAGTCCAAAACAAGCCGATGAAGGAACCTCTATGTGGTTATTTGACCTACTAGAAATAACAGCCAGATTTCACTCAAATCATACCCTATGTGGTTGTTGAAAAAAATTCACTTTGCAGCCATGTGGATTTATGTTTTCTCCCACCGAGTGGCCCCGTGAACATAAATGTAGAGACAGAGGTAAAGACAAAACCAACTTCAGAAATAAAAATTCTTTGTTCAAATACAGCCTGGGTCAGTCTTTTGCATTTCATCATTTTTTTAAAAGAATTTATTTATTTATAGATTTTTTTTGATTTTTTTGCATTATATTCTATACATATCCAGAAATAAGACATCTGATGACAGGCAGAGATCAAACTGATCAATACATAATACAAATGTAATTACTAAAAATTGCTTCCTCTCTAACGAGCAGTTTAATAATCTGAAAAATGTTAATCTTACTAGAAACAGTTCCTACAAGAATATGACAATACGACCCACATATCGGTGCTGATTAATGTTACCCCCACCAGCCTACCTATTTGCGTTTACAAGAACTCTAAGATCATCAGCTATTTCTATTACTATGTTATTGATTTTTTTTTTAAAGCTTTTGTTTGTTTTATTTTTTTTCCCCCTTTATTATTATTATCCATTATTTTTTTTTTCTTTCTCTTAATTCCATTCTGCTTTCAGTAAAATGCCAAAATTTCTGAGATATGAATAGAAATGGAATATTTTAAAGAGAATTATGTATAAATTGGAGTGATTAATCTAGAATTACAAATTGGATGTGAAGACTTGTGAATGTGGGTCAATAAATATCTCCCTTGATAGAGAGAGATATAAAAAGAGAAAGAATAAAAGAAAAGGAGGCTTCTATATAGTCACACAATCTGCTAAAAATGGTAGCTAAAGCTCCTTAAAAATCAAAACCTAGTGTCATAAAAAGAGTAGGGGGAAAATAACGATGCATTACATTATGCAGGCCTAGATATACAAAACAAGCAGGATGGTCATGACTGGAATATCTTCCATCATAAGTCTGCTCAATCAACATCATCAATCGGCACTAGCACAAACCAGTCCCTTGCCCACAATGACATGTACTTGTGCAGGCCATTTTGCAATCAAATCATTGGCAACTTAATTCACAATCTTGTAAGTTCAGTTCTCAACAGGGCTTAAATGCCCCCCACCCCACACACCAGCAATACTAAAATAAAAATAAAAAGCTGTCAAAGCAATAGCGTAGGTTGATTGCTCCTCACGCTGAAAAGTGTCAAGGCAGACCATAACAGGCCACAGCACTGGTATCCCATGGCAAGCAGACAAGTTTCATATTATCTTTAAAAAAAAAAAAGCATAGCTGTGCCAGGAATACAAGGACATCATAGAACAAGATTTGTGAAGATGGAACTTGCAACTCAATTTCCACACTAATCAAACTCACTGGCAAAAGGCCCCCTGCAGGGTTACAAAGAAACCTCGGAAACATTCTTGACAACAAGGAAATGCCAAGAAGTATTCTCACAGTGAGACTAAATATGCCCATTAAAGTTCTGGTATATTATTTACATTCACACATTTATCATAATGATAATGCGCTGGTACATTTGTTAATATATATGTGTGCGTGTGCATGTATTATACATACTATATATATATATATGTATGTATCTATGTATACAAATAAATAAAAATATGTGTATACATATATATAAATAAATGTGCATCTATGTATATATATATAAATGTGGATGTGTGTGTCAGCCCGCAGTCAAACCGTCCAACCCATGCCTGCATGGAAAGCAGACATTAAACGACAATGATTATGATGTGTGTGTATGTATGTATGTGTACTTAGAAATACATTCACATATATATGTATATACACACACACATATATATATACATAAATAAATAAATAAATATAGATACACATACAAAACAGCAGAACCAATCAGATATAGCACATTCACATACATACATATATATATATATATATAATATATATATATATATATATATATATATACACATATATACATATATATATATTTCTAAGCTCTTGGAGAATTCATGACAAATGGTAAAATGGCATTCAGTTTTGCAATATTCCGTTTTAAATTTGTCAGTGTTGTGCTATGAAAAGAGTAACTCTATTGTTGAATTGGTGTTTGAAAGCTGTTATGACATTCACACTATGAATAATTTATAGATATCCATTGTAATATATCAGATACACACACACACACACATTCCGGATGTTTCTTTTCATTCCTTTATTAGTTTCAGTTATTCGACTATTACAACAATGATGGGGCAGAGACGTTTTGCCATTATCTATTTATTTATTTTGTTGATTCAGTTTTAGGAGATTCAATTTCTGTGGTAAGAGGTCCGCTTCCCTATCACATGGTTCTGGTTTCAATCCTACTGCATGGCACCACAGACCAGGGACAATCAAAGACTTGAGTGGATTTGGGAGATGGAATCTCAAAGAAGCCTACTGCACGCGTGTGTGTATGTGTGTGTGTGGTGAAGGTGCATGATCCATGGTAAGAGTGATGGGCTCACAATCATAAAGTAGTGAGATCGATTCCAGGACCAGGCTGTGTGTTGTGTTCTTGAGCAAGACACTTTATTTCACGTTGCTCCAGTTCTCTCAGCTGCAAAAATTTTTACACAGTGTCTTTCATTTCAAAATGTGAAAACATGTCTGGTCATAGTGAAATATTACCTTATTTGGAAACAGGTGAGGGTTGGTGACAGGAAAGGTATCCAGTTGTAGAGAATCTGCCTCAACAAATTTTGTTCAATGTGAGTATGGGAAAGTGAGCATTAAAATGATGCTGATGATGACGATAACAATGATGACAATGGGATTGAACCCAGAACTTTGGTATTTATCTATTCCGTCCTTCTTGTAAAATACAAAACAAAATGCCAAATGGCTAACTAAGGGTATAAGGAAGGGTGACACCCATTTTCCCATGCCCGCATGCATTGGAAGAAATTCAACGAGGAAGATTTTCTATCTTCTCACCAGTGCACCCAGCAGACCGACATTCCAAAACCATTCTCACTCCGACCATTCCGTCACCCAAGACTGATACTGTATGTATGTGTGAATGTGTGTATCTGTGAATGTGTCTGTTCCTGACTACCACTTCATAATTGGTGTTGGTTTGTTTATGTCCATGTAACTTAGCGATTCAGCGATAAGAGACTAAAAGAACGAGTGCCAGGTTTAAAAAAAAAA
>NC_069008.1:3862041-3863398 GCF_001194135.2 Octopus bimaculoides
CTGCTGCTTTTAAATAAAGCATATTACTCTACCTCTGGTATTTGAGTACTCTTTTTTCCACCTTGTTGCACATTTCATGTGCTTACTCCGGTATATATATATATATATATATATATATATATATATGACACTTCCAACTTGCTTTTATATTTTCTCTGAACAAAAATGTCCCCAAGAGGAAGGAACTATTAGAAGTTTGTTAGCTGTCTTAATTTCCTTTCTCCGTTCTCTCTTTCTCTCTCTCTCCTAATATACCTTTGTCTTTATGACCACACTAGAAATTGTTAGGTGATCAATACAGTTTGATTGATTGATTTGATTGATTGAACGATTGACTAGCTGGCCGAGTGCTATTCAAAAGTTGACAATGATTATCCAATGAAAGTAGATCCACCTGTTGAGAAAGAAAGAGACAGACAGACAGACAGAAAGAGACAGACAGACAGACAGAGAGAGAGAGGACATCCACAGAAAAGCTGAACAGACTAGAAAGCTTTTTTCTTGGTCGATTATGGCTGAAAAGACATTGATTCAATGATAGCAGATGGGGCGGGACACTGTCTGTGCAACGAATGCTAGTCGACTGGACGGTTAGGAGAAATCACTAACAGGAAATGTGGACAAACTATAGAAACGACAATCAGTTTTATATTTATTTAGCAACACACCTACACAAAGTCACACCTACACACGCACACACACAAATGCAATACATGTGTTTAGATGCACAAGTGGAAAGAAAAGTATTCAAGCATAATACACATTTCATGCGTTCAGTTTTGTGGTGCTCCAGCATGGCCGCAGTCAAAGGACTGAAACAAATAAAAGAGTAAGTAGTCAGCGTGAAAAAACCTCATAAGGAAAAAAAAACCCATCATTTTTTTCCATAAATATATATAATATAATTTATATAAGGGCACTACTATACAATAATGCCTCGCGCTTAGAGGGACTTTATAAGTCAATAGTTTTGACTTATAAAGTCCCTCTAAGAGTGTGAGTGTATATATATATATATATATATATATATATGCCTGTGAGTGTGTATATATATATATATATATACATACATACATATATATACACACACACACACTATACATACATTATATACACGTGTGGGTGTATACATATATACACACACTACAAAGATACATATATACATATACACACATGATATATATATATATTCACATTTACTACCTACACATATACAGCAAACAAAAATGCACACACACACACACACATATATATATATATATAAATAAATATCCACATTACATATATATATAATTATATATATGTAATGTGCGTATGTATATATATATGTATATATATATATGTATATATATATATA
>NC_069008.1:3868083-3872530 GCF_001194135.2 Octopus bimaculoides
TTTGAAAACAGGATACCCAACCACCACCACCCTTGCTCTGTGCTGACAAAATAATTTGTGAAACTCTCTCTCTCTTGACTATGTATTTTTAAGATGGTGGGATGCAAAGTTTTCAAAACACAAACCTAGTACTCTTTTACTGTTTTACTTGTTTCAGTCATTTGACTGCGGCCATGCTGGAGCACTGCCTTTACTCAAGCAAATCGACCCCGAGACTTATTCTTTGTAAGCCTAGTACTTATTCTATCAGTCTCTTTTGCCGAACCGCTAAGTGACGGAGATATAAACACACCAGCATCGGTTGTCAAGCAATGCTAGGGGGACAAACACAGACGCACAAACAATATACACACACATACATGTATATATATATATACATATATACGATGGGCTTTTTTTCAGTTTCCGTCTACCAAATCCACTCACAAGGCTTTGGTCGGCCCGAGACTATAGTAGAAGACACTTGCCCAAGATGCCACGCAGTGGGACTGAACCCGGAACCATGTGGTTGGTAAGCAAGCTAATTACCACACAACCACTCCTACTAAAAGAATATTTTCTAAAACTCCCCAGTTCTTGCACTCGCTCTCTCTCTCTCACACACACAAGCACATATGCACACATACATGTGTGTATATATACACATATACACAGACACACACACAAGTGTTTTTAGTTGATTCTAACAGTCCCAGCCCTCGTTTGGTAACATTTTCTTTTTAAACATAAACACAATTTGACTAATGCCAAATATCGCAACACTGTGGTTTCAATTGCTAAACAGGGCAGTGCATTGTGTTCTTGAGAGACAGAAACTAAAAGAAGATTGTTGTGTGTGTGTGTGTGTGTGTGTGTGTGTGTGTGTGTGTGTGCGTGCATGAATCCTTGTGTCACCTGACAACCGGTATTAGTTTGTTTACATCCGTGTAACTTAGCAGTTTGGCAAAAGAAGCCGATAGGATAAACAAGTGTCAGGCTTTAAAAGCGAAAATAAGTGTCGGGTTTGATTTGTTCTGACTAAACCCGTCAAGGTGGTGCCCCAGCATGGCCACAGTCCGATGACTGAAACAGACAAACACAAGATAGGTGCGTTTATTCATTTCGCAATGGATGAAATGCTTACAGTTAGAAACACAGAGCTAATTTCGTTGATGAGTAATTAATTCCAAGAAGTTACTTCCATCTGCTGTTTTGCAAAACTGACAGAAAGAATGGCGAGGAGGAGGAAGAGGAGGAGGAAGAGGAGGAGGAAGAGGAGGGGGAGAGGAGGGGAGGAAGAGGAGGAGGAAGAGGAGGGGGAGGAAGAGGAGGAGGAAGAGGCGGAGGAAGAGGCGGAGGAAGAGGCGGAGGAAGAGGCGGAGGAAGAGGAGGAGGAGGGGCAGTTAGCAAAATTTTGGATTTACAAACACTGACTACTAATAGGATTAATTCTTTTTAATTAATTAAAGAATTAATTATTTCTAAAAAATCCTTAAAGAAAATTCATATCAATATACACCACCCTACCACCCTCAATACCAACTACAAGCCCCACAATCACTTCAAATGCTAGTGAGGATTTTACATACATATACATACATACATACATACATACATACATACATATATATATATATATATTTGTCTCAGTCATTAGACTGCAGACATGTTGAGGCTTTAAAGAATTTTTTAATTGAATGAAACGACCCCAAGGCTTCATGATTTTTTTTTTGCTACTCACTCAAGTTAAGGGGGCATAAACACACTAACACCAGTTGTCAAGTGGTGGCAGGGAACAAACACAAACACACACACACATACACACAACAGGCTTCTTCCAGTTTCTGTCTGCCAGATGCATTCAAAAGGTTTTTAGTCAGCCTGAAGCTATAGTTGAAGACACTTGCGCAAGGTGCCACACAGTGGGACTGAACCTGAAACTATGGGGTTAGGAAGCAAGCTTTTTACCACACAACCATGCTTGCACACACACACACACACACACACACACACACACACACACACACACACACACACACACACACACACACACACATATATATAAAATCAATGGGAGAAAATCTCTCCTGAAGAACACGCATCTTCAGCATCACTGCATCTGTAACATTACCCTTCCTCCTTCGGAGTGACCCGGGACTCTACAAAGATCAGATGAGACCCACAATGAGGTTGACTCTTCCCTAACCCAGGGCGAGTGGCACCACTGTTATATACACACACACACACATGCACACATATATATATATATGCACATGCATGCACAAACATCCAAAACTGCATCCAAAACATAATTAATTAGCATGAAAGTCATTAACCATTGCAGACATGCTGTCTCCTCTCCATGCTTTTCCTGCAGATATTAATTTAAAATCACCCCGCCCCCTACTCCATGGAATTGGCCAGACTCATTCCACATCCACTTAGGTGCTATCCTTCTTACTCTCATCACCCACATTGCTTCAACATGCTCCACACACATCCATGTGGCTCCTGCACTAACCAGTCTTATATTCCCAGTTTGCCAACTGCTCTCTCTCGCCTCTTAATTTCTCTGCAACTGTAATGTCCTTCTTCCATGCTGGCATGGGTTGGACGGTTTGGCAGGAGCTGTCCAAGTAGAAACCTGCACCATATTTCTCTGTGTTTTGACATGGTTTTATTTTTTTTGCTTTTTTTTTACAGCTGGATGCCCTTCCTAACACCAACCACTCTGCAGAGTAGGCCAAGTGCTTTTTATGTGGCACAAGCACAGGCAAGGTCAGTTTTGGCAGGGTTTTTTACAGCTGGATGCCCTTCCAAGTTCCACCACTTCAGTATAGATTAGATGCTTCTTAAGTGGTACCAGCACTGGAAGGGTCAGCAAAGTAACTTTGCAAGACAAGAAATGTTTGAGAGGGGAGGCAGCACTGAAGGAGATGATTTTGTGCCAGATGATATCAAATATGTGCCAAAAACATTAAATATATTCATCTCACTGGTCTCACTAGGATAGCCTGCAGAAGCTATGGGCATGACTCATTCTTCCAGAACAGTCCAAAAAAGGAAAAAGTAAAAACTAAGAATAAAAGATGAAACGGAATAAAACAGGTTCCCATCTTAAAGGGTTCTTTCACAAGGTCAGTTCCTTACTGTGAATTAGTGGCCTGCATACCTCAATGATTCCAAGATAGCAAAGTGCAAGGTTCTGGTAGGGTTTCCCCCCATGCTCGACAGTTCAAAAGATTGAGGCCAAAATAATATGGATCGCCTTTCTTTAGAGGGAAAAATGAGTTTGCATGGGGCCAAATCTATCTAAAAAAAAGAGTGAAGAAGTGTTGATGACGAATCGAAACCAACAAGACCTGGGAGAAGGCCTTCCCTTGGGGGAAATATATGACACGGTGTAGCAACATTTGGGAGAAAGAGATCCAACCGGAGAGAAGTAGAACAACAACCCAGAGCTGATGGCCTTATTCTCTATAGGGAGCAAAGGCCTTAAGTGGTAGACAATCTGGATACCTACACTTTTTTTTGACTTCTTGGCACCACAAATCACAATTACTATCTCAAAAAGAGAAGAGAAAAGGAACACAAGAACAAATGGAGTTTTAGAAATTCTTAAAATGGAGGCAAGATAAGAACAAGAACACCTTGACCTTCATACATCTGTTCAATCATGGTTAACCTGGGGGGGGGGGGTTAAACAACAATAAAAAAATTAATCTGCATTTTCAGTTTTACCAGCAGCGTTGACAATTAAGTCATATTGTTCATCCACCAATAGGGATTCAGCAGAAATGTTCTAGCCATATTACCTTGCTTGGATACAAATGAGGGTTGATGACGGGAAAGGCATTCAGCTACAGATAATCCATCTCAACAAATCCCATCTGACCCATGGTAGAGCGTATGTTAAATGTCCCCTAGCTATGGAGAAATATGACCTTGCTTGGAAGCAGGTGAGGTGTGGTGACAGTAAGGGCATCCAGCCATAAGATAAAATATGCCTGGACAATTTCTGTCCAACCCATGCGAGTATAGAACAGTGGACAGTAAAACGATGATGATGATGATGATGATGATGATGATGAAACTCCTGTATTTATGGAGTGCTGTATGCTGGCAACCTAAATAATGCAGCTAGAATTTCAGTGACTATATTTCACTTCACTGACATGACAACCTAATTACCACTATGCAGTCAGTCAGTCACTTAATGACCAATATAAAAGCACAATTATTTCATATACTGTATCCTTTCCACTCCCCCCACCTCGCCTTACTTTTCCACAGTTGTACTGTGAGAAATGTAGACAGTAAAGATGAGGGAGGAGGAGTTGTTGTTGTTGCTGGTGGTGGTGGTGGTGGTGGTGGTGGTGGTAACTATTTCATCAATGGTTTATGTATCCACACATTAAGCGCAGGTGTAACTGTGTGGTTAAGAAATTTGCTAGCCAACCACATGCTC
>NC_069008.1:3872825-3876594 GCF_001194135.2 Octopus bimaculoides
ATATATATATATATATAGTGAAGGTGCACGGCTCATGGTTCAGTGGTTAGAGTGTCGGGCTCACAATCATGAGGTCCTGAGTTTGATTCCTGGACCAGGCTGTGAGTTGTGTTCTTGAGCAAGACACACTATTTCACATTGTTCCAGTTCACTCAGCTGTAGAAATGAGTCGCAATGTCACTGGTGCCAAGCTCTATCGACCTTTGATGAGCAACATATGGAGTCACAGAACAGTGATGATGACAAAAAACGCTCCTCAAGTGGACCCGGCTACGAAACAGCTGTCATCCTATGGATATCAACTGTTGAAAGAAAGATATTCATCTCTCATACTTCCTAACTTTTTATGTTTTATGCACGTGTGTGTGTCTCTGTGTGTGCGTGTGTGTATTACTATCTTCTTGTTTTGACTTCACGTGATAATTGCCAACGACTGTCACCATCATGCAAATGGTGTCCTTTGTATTCAACCTTTCGTTAAATCATGTCTCGTCAAGGAGAATATTAACTTTCTTGGAAACCTGCGGAAGTTGGTGACACTGGACATTAAAAATGACAATGACATGTGAAACAAAATAACAAGAAACTAAGGAAATACGCTACAAGAGACCCAACCAACCCAGGCAAAAAACAGACAGAAAAATATTCCTGATATAAACACACGTACACACATATTCAAGCTGAATAGAGAATACACTTGCTCAAGTTTAACCTTTCTGCTCTTCCAAATGTATCCAGAAGAAAGCGAAAAGGTGAAACTTTACACAATGTATGTCTATATTCAGCCTGAATAAATATCTAAGTATGTATTTTCATTAGTCTACAAATAATATAGGGTTCTCTATTTACTCTGCTGATTGCATCGGAGGAGCACAATGAATTTTATTTATATTTGGGGGTTTGCAAGTGGGAAAATAAGGGGGAAGTATATGTGTTGTGCAGTTTCCAGTTACTCTGTGTGTGTGTATGTATTTAGATAAATACACATACACACCCACATACACATATACATATAGATACGTGTATGTATATATATATATATATATATATATATATATATATATATATATATATATATATATATATATATATATATACACACATATGTGCATACATATACACACACCGACACATATACATACAGGTACATGTGTGTGTACACACATATATATAAATATATATTTATACACACATACACATACGTGTTAATGATCTTTTTACAAGATTTTTTATATAATGTTTCTCTCCTTCACTCCCATCCTCATTTCTTTCTCTCTCTCACACACACACACACACACACACACACACACACACACACACACACATACACACACACCAACATCTGTTAGTAATTGCAATTATGACAAGCTCTAGAAACACCTAAAATTGTATTGCAATATCATAAAAGTGAACCGTTTTATCTTAGTTTTACAAACAAATAAAAGCTTTGTGTTTACAATATGTGCGTGTGTGCACACATATGTGAATGTGTGTGCGTATATGAGAGAGAGAGAGAGAGAGAGAGAAAGAGTTTGTGTTACACGGTCTGAGAAAGCCAACTCTTAAGTATGTCAAAGAGAAAAAAAAAACCCTTATTTTTAGAGTGAAAAATGATGGGGAGAAGGACAAAAAGCCCATGGATATTTCAGCTTCGTAGACAGGGAGGGAGGAGGGGGTAAGAGTAGACCCTGATGCTTGAGGAAGGCAACCAGCCTCTTCACTGACAACAACAGCAACAACACAGAGACCTCACAACGTTTAGATTCCAAGAGATTTATTTTTAATTACTATTTTACTCTCTGGGACCAGTGTTTATAATAATCCTCTCTACGTACAGGCACAGGGCCAGGAACTTGGGCAGGAGGGGTCTAGTTGATTACAATGACCCCTACTGCTTAATTGGTATGTATTTCAACGACAATAAAAGGATGGCAGCAAAGTTGACCTTGGCAGCATTTGAATTCAGAACATAAACGTGAATGGAGTCCTGTTAACCGTTTTGTCCTAGTGTGCTGAATAACTAATATCATTTACGGGAGTAAAACAGAATTCGAGATGAGGAGACCTCAATGTGGATGCTCCAGGCAAAGCTATAGGTGCAGGTGTGGTAAGAAGTTAGCTCCCCAAATAGATGGACTTGAGTTCAGCCCAATCCTGTGGCATCTCAAGCAACTGTCTTCTATTGGGTCATCCCGTGTATAATGCGGGGTTTTTTTCAATTGCATGAACTAAAAGTCGGAGGGGGACGGGATAAACTACCAGCATCGAATTGCTATAAGAACAGGTAGTATCAAGCAGCATCATGCATTTCCGAGATTCTGTGAGAGCATGTCTGGTCACAGGGAAATATTACCTTACTCAGAAACAGGTGGCAAGAATGGTGGCAGGAAGGCGTCGAGCTGGCAGAAACGTTAGCATGCCAGGCGAAATGCTTAGTGGTATTTCGCCTGCCATTACGTTCCGAGTTCAAATTCCGCAGAGGTCGACTTTGCCTTTCATCCTTTCGGGGTCGATGTAATCGACTTAATCCCTTTGTCTGTCCTTGTTTGTCCCCTTTATGTTTAGCCCCTTGTGGGCAATAAAGAAATAACAAACGTTAGCACGCCGGGCAAAATGCTTAGCGGTATTTCGTCTCTTTTACGTTCTGAGTTCAAATTCTGCCGAGGTCGACTTTGCCTTTCATCCTTTCGGGGCCGATAAATTAAGTACCAGTTACACACTGGGGTCGATGTAATCAACCCTTAATCCCTTTGTCTGTCCTTGTTTGTCCCCTCTATGTTTAGCCCCTTGTGGGTAATAATGAAATAAGGAATGGTGGGGGACAGGTGGGTGCAGAAAAATCCACACCCACAAATTCTGTCATAGCCATATACGAACAAAATTTTCATTCTGGGCCACTTTTTCACACAATGTTCTACTTCATGAAAATTTGGTGCTGTGTTTTATGATATTCACCAGGTAATTAAACAGGTAATTCTGTACAGTGTATATATTTATATTGCCTTTGTATGTATATTTTTATTTAACGTCTACAAACCTTTGTTCAATATTTTCTATTTCTAAATATGACTCACTCCTTTTCAAAACTAGTGGTTATATATATTTTGGATTTAAAAAAAAAAAGAAGAAAAAAACTTGTCAGTTGTCAAATTGTCACACACACACACACACACACACACATAAAGTCAGATCAAATAAACAAACAATAAAATTAGCAATAACAACAAGGATGTGCACAAGATAAGTATTAGTTTGACACTCAGTAATAAGAGAGTTTTGACGTTTCGAGCACAGCTCCTGATCAGAAAGGGAAAATTCCAAAGGAAAGGAAATTGCCAACAGCACATGTGTGTATAATTTTGACACTTCGCTATTATTAACTATACACAAACTGAAAAACTATGTAGAGTATGTGTGCATAGGGGGAGATGTTATCTTTGCGTTTGGGCTTATCTTCCACCACCTCTTGACAACCAGTGTTGATTCATTTCTGTTCCCATATCTTAGTGGTTCGATACAAGAGACCAATACGATATACACCAAACTTAAAAAGAAAAAAAGAAAGTGACTTAAACAAGTAAAAGACAGAAGATACACACATGTATTAAGAAATAAGATACACACACACACATAATGATGGACTTTTGTACACTTTCTATCTCTCAAATAATTCCAATCACAAGGTATTTGTTATCCCAAAATTATAGTGCATATGTGTGTGCATGTATGTATATGTGTGTGTGTGTGTGTATATATATATATATATATA
>NC_069008.1:3877030-3879406 GCF_001194135.2 Octopus bimaculoides
ATATATATATATATATATATATATATATATATATATATATATATACACACACACACACACACACTATCATTATTGGTCTTGAAACCCAAAACCAGTAGCAGTGAAATAAAAACAAAAACTGATGCGGGGGACCCCCACCGATTCTCAATTTACTCTTCTGGACCTTCATAGTCATTTGATGTATATAAAAGAAATCCTACTGTCTTTCTACAATAATTCCCTTTAGCATTCATATCATGCTACCAGATGTAATACTTATTATTCATTCAAATTGTTTTGAATTAATCATGCGTTATCTTGTAGCTTTGAGATTTCAATGCTGTGATTGCATATCTTTAGAATGAAATTGTAGGATAGGTGTGAGAGGCCTGTTCTGGTTAGTTTAAACATAAAATAGATAGAAAACTTCGGCCGGATATGCTGGTTTCATTGCTAAATGGTTAAATATTATTAGGAATTCTATAAACAAAATTGTTAAAATATTCTGTGTCTTGTAGAAATATAAGCAATTTATTCTTTTACTGATTTCAGTCATTTGACTGTGGCCATGCTGGAGTACCACCTTAAAGGGTTTTAGTCAAAGAAATCAACCTCAGGACTTATTTTTTTGCCAGACCACTAAGTTACTAGGACATAAACACACCAATATCGGTTGTCAAGCGATAGCGGGGAGACAAACACACACATAAATACATACATATATATTTATATATATATATATATGCGTGCGCCAGACTTCATTCAGTTTCTGTCTACCAAATCCACTCACAAGGCTTTGGTCGACTCGAGTCACTTGCCCAAGGCACCATGCAGTGGAACTGAACCTGGAACCATGTTGTTGGGAAGCAAGCTGCTTACCACACAGCCACTCCTACACCTTATGGCACATAAATTTCAACAACAAAATCTCAAATGCACTCCCCACAAGGATCATATGAGAACCACTGGTCTAAGCTATGACCGGGTCGAAGGTTAGAAGTTAAGGATTTCGGATTAGAGTTACACTGCACTCTAAAGTGTAAATGGCTAGGGAGATCGCACACTAAAGCTTCTACACTACACAGCCATGCTAGCACAACTCATCAACACATTACAAATAAACAAAAGATAGATACTGAAAGAAATCTAAGAGGGATGAGGAAACGAAAGAAAAAAAAAATAATAATAAAATGAGGAAAGAAGTTTCATTGTTCAAATTTGAAACCAACCAACTTTGCAATTTTCATTTTATTTTTACCCTCCCCCCCCTTTTTTTCCCCCTCTGGTCTTGTTCTTCTAAAAGGTTACGACAAATTTATAACAATAATTATTTTTCACAAAGAAAAAACAGAAAAAGATTCATAAATAAATAAATAACAGAAAAATGAATAATTTTCCCACCTAATTCCACCCTGATCCTACCCCCAAACGTGTTATTTTAGATCTATATTCCTAGACATCGGTATTTCAAATAACACTAAGTGCACAGTAGGCAAATATAGAATATTTTGACATTTAGGTTAAAAATTTATCCCCTTACGTTGTAGTGTGTTCATTAACAATGTTATCTGGTTTCATACATTATTATTATTATTATTATTATTATTATTATTACTATTATTACTACTATTATTATTACTACTACTGTTGCTACTATTTGTGGTGTTCTACATAGCTATTGCTGTTTAGTGTTATCTATCTAAGAATGTCTTTGTTACTTGTGATCTCGTACTTTTCCTCCACATCTTTCAATTGCCCGTGAGCAGGTAGAATCGTTAGAGCGTCCATCAAAATGCATGGTGACATTTCTTCTGGCTTTTCACATTCGCAGTTCAAATCCCACCAAGACCAACTTAGACGCTTTTCATACTTCTTTCGGAATTAGTAAAATGAAGTACCAACCACAAGCCCTTGGGTCGAATATAATCAACAGGCATCCTCACCAAAAAAACTTCAGTCCTTTTGCTCACAGACAAAAGAATTATGGAAGCGATCTCACACAACCATTAGCATACAGGACAAAAATAAAATGCTGCACCATGCTCCAATCTGATCTCGGCAAGATTTCTACAGCTTCCTAATGCCAACCACTCCGAGAGTGAGGTGGGTGCTTTTCACATGCCACTGGCACAGGAGCCAGTCAGGGGGCACTTGTATCGACCATTCAGATGGTGCTTTTTATGTGCCACCAGCATGGGAGCCAGTCTAGTGGTACTGGGATCGACCACGTTCGAATGGTGCTTTTTACATGTCACTGGCACGGGAGTCAGTCAGGGGGCACTGGTATCGACCACATTCGGATGGTGCTTTTTATGTGCCACCAGCATGGGAGCCAGTCAGGTGGTACTGGCATCGATCATGTTCAAATGGTGCTTTTTCTGTGCCGCTGGCACTGTT
>NC_069008.1:3880893-3885071 GCF_001194135.2 Octopus bimaculoides
AGATGGTGCTTTTTATGTGCCACCAGCATGGGAGCCAGTCTAGTGGTACTGGGATCGACCACGTTCGAATGGTGCTTTTTACATGTCACTGGCACGGGAGTCAGTCAGGGGGCACTGGTATCGACCACATTCGGATGGTGCTTTTTATGTGCCACCAGCATGGGAGCCAGTCAGGTGGTACTGGCATCGATCATGTTCAAATGGTGCTTTTTCTGTGCCGCTGGCACTGTTAATTTGCTACTTCGGTCTGGATTAGTTAATCCTTCAGTATTTAAACTTGCCATATATGGCTTAAACATTCTAAATCTTTTATGTTCAAGCGAAACAGATCCAGTCTATCAGATTTACCTTACAATGTAATTCTAAAAATAAACAATCGCATCATTGAAATCTCGCAGCTGTGAGAAAAACAGGATTCATTCAAAACAAAAAGAAAAAAATAAGCATTGTGTTCAACAAAGTAATCATCAACATCATCATCATCATCATCATCATTGAACATCCGTGTTCCATGCAGACATGGGTTGGAGAGTTTGACAAGAGCTGGCAAGCCAGAGGGCTGCACCAGGCTCCAGCCATCTATCTTGGCATGGTTTTTGACAAAGGATTGATTTACTTATTAGTTGTATTTTAAACTCTTTAGCATCTAAACAGGACATATCTATGAACCAGCCAGATCTCGCTTCTCACACTAAACACTCACTCTGCAATATCATTCTAAAAATAAACAAAAATATCATCTCAAATCCGAGATAAGGCACGATTAATTTTTTAAAATATGGGGAAAAAATAAGCATTACATTTGACAGAGTTATCTGAATGCTAAAGGGTTAAACACAGTTTTGTGAAATTTATCTTTGTTCGATTCTGTCAAGCCTTGATAAAGAAACACTCATCATCATCATTATCATCATTTAACATCCCTATTTCTTCACTCGCAAGGGCTGGATGGTTTGATATGAAGTGATGAGCCAGAGGGCAGCACCATGCTCCAGTCGCTGCTTTGGCATGATTTCTACACAGCTGGATGCCCTTCACAATGCCAATCACTTCACAGTGGTAAGTAGCTTGCTCACCAACCACATGGTTCTGGGTTCATTCCCACAGCGTGGCACCTTGGGCAAGAGTCTTCTACTATAGCCTCGGGCCGACCAAAGCCTTGTGAGTGGATTTGGTAGATGGAAACTGAAAGAAGCCCATCGTATGTACATGTTTGTGTGTCTGTGTTTGTCCCCGCAACATCGCTTGACAACCGATGGTGGTGTGTTTACATCCCCGTAATTTAGTGGTTCAGCAAAAGAGACCGATAGAATAAGTACTAGGCTTCCAAAGAATAAGTCCTGGGGTCGATTTGCTCGACTAAAGGCGCTGTTCCAGCATGGCCACAGTCAAGTAACTGAAACAAGTAAAAGAGAGTGTACTAGGTGCTTTTTATTTTTATTTTTGACACCAGCACTAATGAAGTCACCAAGACAAGAAGACCCCTCGACTGAGTTGGGGACAGTATTGAGAAACACATCATATTAGGGACAAAGAACAAAAAACAGGAACATTTGGCAGTTCAAAAGGTCTGCTCCATAACAACTGAGTTGTGAGGCTACACAGCAGAAACAATATGGAAATCTTTGTCTTCCCGAAAAAGCTATCCCAGTTTTTCAGAGGAAAAAGCTTGCTTTCTTTCTTTGAGACCAGAAAAATATTTCAACAGATGTCACACACACACACACACACACACACATATCTATATAATAAATATACATATGCATGCACACACACACACACAATGTTGACATTTTAAATCTTTCAAAAAAAATGCCTCCTGATACTCCCTGCCCCACTCCCCTCTCCCATACACTCACTACCATCACCTCTTCCCTCCCCCGCAGAAATGAGCAGAAGTAGAAAAGAACAGTATATTCTCAGGAATACTGCCAACATAATTTTCGAACTGCTTTAAAATGCCAACATGAACAAAAAAAAGAAAAAAAAAAAAGTACGACAAAAAAAACGTTTCTTGGATAATAACTCGTTGGGTACAAGCATAGCTGTGAGGTGAAATTAAGAGGTTTGTTTTGCAGTTGTGTCTGTCGATTCCAGGATCTAGTCCACTATGCGTCACTATGAGCAAGTGTCTTTTTTTTTTATTAAAAGCCTTGATATTAACCAGTATTTTGTGAGTGAAATCTGATACATGGAAACTGTGCAGAAGCTCATTGTATGTGTGTTTATATGATTATCGTGGGGTGAACAAGAGAAATTGCTACATCGTTCACGTCTGTCAAATACGAGGGTCAGTTTAACATTGCTATGAAGCAACCTAGATGTGAACAGAATTATTATAAAAGAAAGATAAGACTTCGCTTATCATCATTCCAGAAGATAATAAATAAACCTGTCAAGTAATAGAATTGATTTAATATTCCTTCTGGGGCCAATAAAGTAAAATACCAATCAAATATCAAGAGTCCATTTAATATCCCTATAAAGCAGTGGTTTTCAAGAAAGGTCCATATAAGGATTTTATCGTTAAAATTCATGCGCAACATATTTTAAAAATTATTTTTATACAATTCTTAATAATATTTAATCCTTTTACATTCAGATTACCCTGTCAAACATATTGCTTACTTATTCAAATTGGTTTGAATTAATCATATATTATCTCATAGCTTCGAGATTTCAATGATGTGATTGTATATTTTTAGAATGACATTGTTTGTTTGTTTTTGGCACTCAGTCGCTTACGACGTCGAGGGTTCCAGTCGATCCAATCAACGGAACAGCCTGCTCGTGAAATTAACATGCAAGTGGCTGAGCACTCCACAGACACGTGTACCCTTAACATAGTCCTCGGGGACATTCAGCGTGACAAGGCTGACCCTTTGAATTACAGGCACAACAGAAACAGGAAGTAAGAGTGAGAGAAAGTTGTGGTGGAAGAGTACAGCAGGGTTCGCCACCACCCCGTGCCAGAGCCTCGTGGAGCTTTTAGGTGTTTTCGCTCAGTAAACACTCACAACGCCCGGTCTGGGAATCGAAACCGCGATCCTATGACCGCGACTCCGCTGCCCTAACCACTGGGCCATTGCGCCTCCACAACTGGGATCAATTTAACATCCTAATAAAGCATCCTAAATGTGAATAGAATTTTAATAGAAGACTGAAGTGGTAGGTGTTAGGAAGGGCATCCAGCTTTAAAAACCCTGCCAAAACAGACACAAGTTTTAGCCCCTGCCCGGCCAGCTCCTGTCAAACTATCCAACCCATACCAGCATGGAAGGCGAGTGTATGATGATGTATGATAACTAAAGCTTCATGTCGTCCTTCTGGGGTTGATCAAAAAAAGTACCAGGTAAATACTGGGGATGATTTAATAGTGCTACAGAGCATTCTGAATGTGAATGAAATTCTAATAGAAAACGAAAACCTTTAGTACTTGGCTTTCCAAGGTCAATAAAATATAATACCAGCTGAATACTGGGGTTGATGTAACACTGCTGTGAAGCATATCCTATATGAGAAGTGGAGGCATGTACATGGTTTAGTTGTTAGGGTGTTGGACTCCTGACAGTAAGATTGTGGTTTCCAATCCTGGGCCGAACGATGCATTGTGTTCTTGAGCAAAACACTTCATTTCACGTTGCTTCAGTCCATTCAGCTGGAAAAAATAAGTATTCCTGTGACAGACCAGCGTCCTATCCAGTGGGAAACACATGCTCCACAGAAACCAGGAAAACAGTGCTGCGAGTCTGTACGACTTGGGCAGGATCTTTCACCTACATGAGAAAGGATTTATAACAGAAGACTTTCACTGATCCTTCTGAGACCAATAAAATTTAAAAGTACCAGTTAAATATTGGGGTTGATTTGACACTGTCATGAAGAATCCTGCATGAGAATGGCATTAAGACGTTTTCATCCTTATGGGAGCAATAAAATAAATAAACCTAGTACCATTTAAATACTGGAGTTGATTTAACCCTTTTTAAAACTATATTTCTGCTGAGATGCTCTGTGTTTCTTTCAATTAATTTTAAATATAACAAAGAATTTAGTAAAATAACTTTGTTATCATTAAGCTAGTGTTAGGAACATAAATTGTGACTAAGGTTTGGTGGTAGGTACTAGGTTTGCTACATCTTGAAGTGAGGGGTGGGGGAACGGAAAGAAAAATTCAC
>NC_069008.1:3885081-3887746 GCF_001194135.2 Octopus bimaculoides
GTTAAATATTGGGGTTGATTTGACACTGTCATGAAGAATCCTGCATGAGAATGGCATTAAGACGTTTTCATCCTTATGGGAGCAATAAAATAAATAAACCTAGTACCATTTAAATACTGGAGTTGATTTAACCCTTTTTAAAACTATATTTCTGCTGAGATGCTCTGTGTTTCTTTCAATTAATTTTAAATATAACAAAGAATTTAGTAAAATAACTTTGTTATCATTAAGCTAGTGTTAGGAACATAAATTGTGACTAAGGTTTGGTGGTAGGTACTAGGTTTGCTACATCTTGAAGTGAGGGGTGGGGGAACGGAAAGAAAAATTCACCAGATGGCATTGGAATATAACTGAAATGTGACTAACCTCCAATATTGATCACATACATGAAGTAAAAAAAGTAGAACAAGAAATCTCGTATTTCATAAGAAAAATATGTGAAAATCCTGTCAAAACTTGCAGGCAGAGAAATAAGGATAAAATTGCATTCAAATATGTTAAAATGATATGAATATCAAAGCATCACTTCTATAATTCATACATCAACATTTCACTCTCCTCTTTCTCATTTTCTTTTCTGTTTTCTTTTTTTTTTTTTTCAATGGAGGCAGTTGCACAACAGGGAGCTTTCATTTCAGCTAACACATGGCAACATATTTTTCCCCACCTCTTTGAGACTATGTCTTTATATATATGTGTGTGTGTGTGTGTGTGTGTGTGTGTGTGTGTGTGTGTGTGTGTTACAAAAACCACCGTTGCAAAAGCTAAACTTTCTCTTGAGAGCAAGAAAATAATTAAACCCTAACCAGTAAATGATCCACCACCAAGCGCACTGAAGTACATGAATATTTCAAACTAATGTTGACACTGCTGCACAGTCGCTAAACCAGCTAAATACAGCAGCCAAGTTCCCTCAAATTACGCTCGTACTCATCATCGTTTAATCTTCTGGCATTTAATCTGTCCATATCTGGCCTAATCTGTCCATATCTGGCCTAAATATGCTAACAGTGTTAAGCTCTAGCAGAGAGATCCAGTTTATCAGGCTCACTTTTCAATGCCGTTATAAAATATATACAATAGGCGTAGGAGTGGCTGTGTGGTAAGTAGCTTGCTTACCGACCACATGGTTCCGGGTTCATTCCCACTGCGTGGTACCTTGGGCAAGTGTCTTCTACTATAGCCTCGGTGGGGGGGCGATCAAAGCTTCTTACCACACAGCCACATCTTTAATTCTTTTTTAGTAATGCAGCTTAATACAATTCTCTAGGACCTCCGCATTTGTCATATTTAGACGTGGCTGTTATTCCTAGCTGGTTGAGTGACCACCACACAGAGCAGTCATGGATGGGACGAGATAAGATGTTCTGAATGGAATGCCTAACAAAACGGTACCTTGAATCTTTTTTTAGCAATGCAGCTTTGTATGATGAGCTATTTCTCAAGTAGCCCTGCTTCTTGAAAAACTTTGCCTATGTCCGACCTAGAAGCTCTCTCTCCCTCTCTCTCTTTCATGAAGAACTTGTTAAATACAAATGTTGGATGGATACGTGATGCATGAGAGGGAAGAGTGTGAGATGAAAAGGATGCAAAATTTTCTTTGTCTTCTTCATTTTTTTTTTCTTTTTCTTTTTTGAAATGTCAGTTTTTAAATGAACGTTGCAAATTCATAAGACATATATTTAAATTCCTTCGAATGTTAGTCGGGGTAGTTGTTATTGTCGTTCATAATCTTTGTGAAAAATGTGGAAACATCTTCGATGATTAAATATTTTAATTGGACCAATGCATGATATTCATTCGTTCAAAATATTCATTGCTATCTCTCTCTCTCTCTCTCTCTCTCTCTCACACACACACACTCTCTCTCTCAGACACACTGACATAGTTAGTCTCTCTCTCTCTCTCTCTCTCTCTCTCTCTCTCAAACACACACACACACACACTTTCTCAGACACATAGACCTACTTTCTCTCTCACACATACACAATCTCACAAAAAGAGATACATTCTTATACACATACACTTATAGTCTCTCTGCCAAGTACACACGTGCATACACAATCTCTTTTTCTCTCACTTCTCTCAAATGCATATACACACACTCTTTCTCTCTCTCTCTCACACACACATGTATGCATGCAAACACTCATGCACAGAGAGGCAAAATAGACGAGAGTTAGAGTGAAAGCAGAGACTGAATGTGTGAGTGCGTGATCGAGAGTGTGAAAATCTCAGACATTTTTTTTTTCTTTCCTTTTGTTGAACAAAGAATGAAAAAAAAAAAGTATTAAGAATGAAAGCCAATGAATGATTTTTTAAAGATAAATTGTTAATTCCTATCATTTTTCTTGACCCAAATTACTGAACAAAATAAACGATCACTGATGATGGTGGTGGTGGTGGTGGTGGTGGCAACGGTGAAGGGATAGGAATGATGATGATGATGGTGTCTTGTAGCAGCAACAACATGCTAGGATTATAAATATGGAGCAAGGAAGGGGAGTAAAGAGAAGAGGAGTGAGGGAAAGAGAGAGAGAGAGAGGGGATGGAGAAAAAGATGGGGGAGGAACGGGACAAGAGAGGCTGATGAAAAAAGTTTTGTGGGTTTACTCTTTTACTCTTACTTGTTTCAGTCATTTGACTGCGGCCATGCTGGAGCACC
>NC_069008.1:3887942-3890426 GCF_001194135.2 Octopus bimaculoides
CCCCAAGATGCCACACAGTGGGATTGAACCCGGAACCATGTGGTTGGTAAGCAAGCTACTTACCACACAGCCACTCCTGCGCCTATTTGTTGTTTTTTTTTGAGTGGTGCGGTCTTTAAGGAAACAATGAGAAAATAGATGTAGATTTGGTTGTTATTTCTAGCAGGGCTGTGGAGTTGAGACAAAAGACTTTGACTCTGATTCCTCTATGTAATTAAGTGATTGTGGTCTGTTTTACTGACTCCGACTCCAGCTACCCTGTAACTGTTTCTGACTCGGACGCTACAGCCTTGATTTCCAGAGCAGGTTGGGGGTCTCCCTTGCTGGCACATACAAATGTATTTACATACATATGACAGTAGGGCATGATTTGAGGTAGATTTAGACCACTTACAAACACATATATACACACACACAAAAGACAGTAGGATGTGATTTGGAGATTTGACTGTTGTTTCTAGCATGTCTAGCTACTAGGTAGAGGTCTCCCTTGTTAGCCCATACAAACATATATACATACATACATACAATATGGTATGACTTGAGAGGAAATTTCACTTATTTCTAACAGGACTCGCTACCATGCAGATGTCTCCCTCGTTGGCCCATCCATACATATAAGCAAACATTGTATGATTTAAAATGACACTTGGCTGTTATTGCTAGCTGGTCCAGCTACCATGTGAATAGATCTCTCTCGGTGATCCAAACTCCTAAGAGTTCATTCACTGCAAGTAATAATAAAGACACCAAACCAAACCAAACCAAAACAAACAAGATATTGAAATAGCAACACCTATCACTCTACAAAGGAAAGAAAAAAAAAGTCTCTGATTTAGGCACAAGGCCAACAATTGCAAGGGGAAGGGTGAAGTTGATTACATCAACCCAACCCTCAGTATGTGACTGGTACTTATTTTACTGCCTCCTCACCCCTGAAACAGACGAAAGGCAAATTTGGCCTTGGTAGGATTTGAAGACGAAATGTAAAGAGCTGGAAAAAACTCTGTTAAGGATTCTGTCCAATGCAGAGACGATTCAGCGAGCTTGTTGCCTCAGTAATAATAGTAATAATAATGGTCTCAAGTTTTGCACAAGGCCAGCAAATTTCAACCCCAATACTCACACTTTATCGACCCCTGAAAGGCAAAGTCAACCTCAGAGGAATTTGAACCGAGTGTAAAGATAGATGAAATGTTAAGTATTTTGACTGGCATGCTAACAAATTTGCTAGCTCACTGCTATAATAATAATAATAATAATAATAATAATAATGGCTTCAAATTTTGCCCCAAGGGCAGAAGTTTAGGGGAAGGGTAAGTTGATTACATTGACCCCTGCGCTCAATGGGTACTTATTCTATCGACCCCGAAAGGATGAAAGGCAAAATTGACCTCAGCGAAATTTGAACTCAGAATGTAAAGACAGATGAAATGCCCCAAACCACCAAAGCATTTTGCCCAGCGTGCTACCGGTTCTGTCAGCTCACCACCTTAATAATAATAATAATAATAATAATAATAATAATGGTTTCAAATTCTGGCAAAGGCCAGCAAGTTCGGAGGAGAGGATAAGTTGATTACATCAACCCCTAGTGTTCAACTGGTACTTAGTTTATTGACCCTGAAAGGATGAAAGGCAAAGTTGACCTCGGTGGAATTTGAACTCAGAACATAAAGATGGCTGAAATACTGCTAAGCATTTTGCCCAGCGTGCTAACGGTTCTGCCAGCTCCAATAATAATATCTGCAAGGAAGAAGTGGAAGTAACACACACATACACACACACATATATACATACATATATACATACATACACACATACATACACATAGTGTGTGTGTGTACACATTTATGATAGTTGAGGCGTAGGTCTGTCTGTCAGTAAATTGCAGGAAAAATGAAATGAATGTGAGTCAGTGGATGCTCAGGTGACAGACAGCTTTGTAGAGGAAGTGGATGCTATTAGAGGTATTATGTGTACAGAATGCACCATGGGGTAGATGATGGATGTGTGATTGAAGGAGACCCAGCAGATTCAACTCCCTTCAGCTACAATGGTGCTGGGTTCTCAACTCAATGTTATGACTTTTTTTTTCTTTCTTTCTTTTTTTTCTAAATTTTTGGTAGCATCCCTGGCACACATGAAATGTTAAAAAAAAAAGTTTAAATTTTAATTTTAAAAATATATACACAAAAAAAATATATTGCCTATGTTGTTTCATTAACCATACTTTTTTTGTATAACAAAAACAACCTTTTTTTCTTTTACCTTTTCTTCCACCCCTGCCACCACCACCCACTCCCAAGAGATGCTCAAGCTTTAAATATTGATTTTTCTAAAACCTCTGAATTGTATTTTTAAAGAAACATGCAGTGCAACTGGATACCCCTTGGGGTGCACTGTTTCAAACCCACTAACCTATCTTGCAACGCGCCAGTTTCAGAACCACTGATCTGCAGCGACACCAGCACATGCACACAA
>NC_069008.1:3891961-3892624 GCF_001194135.2 Octopus bimaculoides
ATATATATATATATATATATATACACACACATGCACACACTTATTTGACAAGACTTTCTCCCTAAAAGCAGAATAATTGGGGGCCACCTTAAAATCTAGTTCTTGTTGAAGTGTGGTGGCTCATGTGCCAAATGAACCAGAGAGCTATGCCAGTGGAGCAATATCTAATGATAGGGCCTCTCCTTGTTGGGCAGGTCAAATATATATGCCAGAATAATATGAACCAATCCTTCCTAGAAGTAAGTAGTTTATGTAGGGCCAATATTGTTGTTGTTGGCACTCCGTCGCTTACGACATCGAGGGTTCCAGTTGATCCGATCAACGGAACAGCCTGCTCGTTGGAATTAACGTGCAAGTGGCTGAGCACTCCACAGACACGTGTACCCTTAACGTAGTTCTCGGGGATATTCAGCGTGACACAGAGTGTGACAAGGCTGACCCCTTTGAATTACAGGTACAACAGAAACAGGAAGAAAGAGTGAGGGAATGTTGTGGTGAAAGAGTACAGCAGGGTTCGTCACCCTCCCCTGCCGGAGCCTCGTGGAGCTTTTTAGGTGTTTTCGCTCAATAAACACTCACAACGCCTGGTCTGGGAATCGAAACCGCGATTCTATGACCGCAAGTCTGCTGCCCTAACCACTGGGCCATTGCGCCTCCACTGTT